>NW_020454494.1:1009687-1075975 GCF_003342845.1 Nothoprocta perdicaria
GCAGGGGGGTTGGACTCGATAACCTCTGAGGTCCCTTCTTACCTTCGACATTCTATGATAACTGAGGTTTTGCTTTTGAAATAAATTATTTCAGTTTGCTCCTATAATGCATTCAGTGTTTCTTAWCAGAGGAAATGCATGATGAAGAAAGGCTAGGGAAGACAGGCTACAGCAATCTACTAGTTAATATGATGCTTGTGAGATTAAATAATCAGACATTTGTTCCCAACTACTTTTTAAAATTATCCCTGCAAGCCAGCAATCTTCCTATAAACCTCAGAGCAGAAATAGATCGTCAGCATAGATTTGATGCTGAAGTGGATAACTGTGCTGCAGATGAGCTTGGTAGGAATGCTTCATGCACAGAGCAGAGTGCAATGTGCAGGGGTGGTGCAGTGCTCAGCTGCACACATGAAGGCTTGCCGTGGAGTGTGAAACTGGCATCTCTGACACGGCAGATGGAGCACGGGGGTTGAGAAATATGAAAGGGCAGGTAGGATAGGCAGTAGTCAGCAATGCTTTCCAGGTATTTAAATTTTTTAATGTATTTGTAAACACATGAGTGATGCAAATTAAGGGAAACCATTCAGGGTTTAATTAATTTGATATTTAAGGTCTCAGTCCTGCCAGTAACTACATTTGTGCCTGAAGGCGCATCTTCATGAATTATTTTGAAGGACTGGAATCTGAAACACTAATGGGAAATAAAAGCAAGAGAGCTTTTGGAAGCACAGAATATTTTATGACATACTGCAAGCAACTKAGGTCCTCGTATAGACAGTACAGCACCAGGGAATCAATAGAGATTTGTCCTTGACTGATTAAATAATTCTGTGGCAACCCCACAGATATTTGTTCCATTATTATCTGGAGATTTGAAAGAGTTTTTGCAGGATGAACTTTTGTTCTCTCTTGTAATTTATAATATTCAGCTTTTCTATTGTCAGGAAACTGGATAAATGTATAAGAGACTGGATTTTACTAGTTTACTGTGTTTTACTTTGATTTTCTAYCCAATAATGTTTCAGATAACCATCCAATCATACATTTGTTTCCATAAAAAAAACCATACTAAAATAGTGTTTTATCTGTTTTGTCCAGAAAATCGTTAGAATATATTTATAAAAAAATACAATGCMATAAAATAAAGCTATTCACTATCTCTACCAGAAGTAGTCCCCTAACCTGTACCTTTCTCTTGAGAAAAAGGTTAAATATGATTTGGGGAAAATTATCTTGAGGATTGAGGTGCAGAAGACCTGTATTTTTATATTCAAGTGGTTTATGAGAGAGGATGGGAAAAGATTGCTACCATGATATGCTTAGGCTGCAGAGAGGTTCAGGCTGCTGGGATGCCTTATGCTCTATCAAGCTTGGCTTCAAAATCTGAGGTAGTGTTGTGGTGATAGCCTCATTAGATAAGCCAAAGTTAATTTATCAGAAAATAGCACTGGCTAAAAGATGGCACTGCTTCTTGCTCATACCTCTTGCAGTGCTTACTGCATTATTTGATAATGCTAGGTCATGTTAAGAAAAAGACATGTACAAAGTACATAAAGTTACAAACAAAGAATATTTTCCAGAGTTATCTCCACACACGGTTAAGGAATGGAAACAAAAAACTTTTCCTTTAGTTGCTTCTTTTCTGTTCAGTCAAGTATGACAAAACATCATTTGAACTTACTTAAAAGTATGGTCATTCATAAGCAGTAAAAGGTGGTATTTTATGTAAGGACACACTTCCTTCAGTATCTGTCAGTGGTCACTCATTGAATGGGCTCCTTGGACCTTTGCTTCAAACCTTTACAGTCTGTCCTGCCAATATACTGAATGTTATTGTTCCATGACTGTAGCCAAAATGTGGAAATAAAATGTGGACTTCTTCAGTGCTTTAAATATAAAATCTTTAGATTAGAGCCTCCCAGTACTCCAAGCATAGCAGTAGTGTTTGGTACTGAATTAATCCATGACAGAATGCTTATTTGTAATATATTAAGTATTTTATTTGTTAAAAAATTACAAATGATAGTTTTTAAATTTAAATACAATGATTTATTTTCTCAAAAAAGGTAGAGGATTTGATGGAAGATGCCTTCTATGAATTCAAAATTGCTGCTGCAAATCTGGTTGGCATAGGTCAACCTTCAGATCCCAGTGAACATTTTAAGTGTAAAGCCTGGACTATGCCAGAACCTGGTAAGTCTACTGATTTCTCATGAGTCTCAATTTAATATAAACTCTTTGTAGCACAGTCAGCGTAGTGTTCCAGTCAAGCTCTGATGTATGTCTTTTGGTTCCCACATAAGAAAGATAAACTCTAGTCTACCTAATGTGAGTATATAATTTTTGCCTAAATGTAAGGTATCTAGGGAATTGTTTCTCCTCAGTATTGCTTGGGTTCTGCAGATAACCTGTGAAGGTGTCTTTGTCAGCCTCTCTATTTGTAATACCCTCACACATATTGACTGACACTTTTGCTGGAGCTATTTGTAATATCTGGTACTGATTTGCCTAAAACTGAGGGTGTCACAGAACAGTCAGTAAGGAAAACACTAGTATGATACATTCCTACCTCCTTTTCCCCCCAAAGCTCTGAAAATATTGCCTTGTTCTTTGTGTTGTTAACTCAAAATCTCTTTATAATCTACCGCTATGTATGCAATTAAATATCCTTCAATACCTATTTTGGTCATCAGGAGTTGTCTGACACCTACACACATCTGTGTCATGCATGAATATTCACATGTTTAGGAACCTTAGAGTTCAGAAGTTTTTCCAGGATTCCTGAATCTTTCTTGCTGCAATTTAAGCCTGTTTACTTTGTGTTTTTCTTTTTTTTCTTTCTGTTCACCATGAACATGGAAAAAAGGTTGGTCCTTTCTTCTTTGCAACAACCTTTCTACATAGYTTGAGTGCTGAATCAAACTCCCAGCTTTCCCCTTGAGTTAACAAAATCCAATTCCTGCAGCCCTTCTGCATGCAACATGAATTCCAGGTCTCTAAATAAGACATATTCTTTCTTTACTTTGAACTTTTTATTTTACTTTCCTTTGAATTCACATGTTAGAATATGAATTTTTCATATTCTTCTTGAATGACAGCACATAAACTTGACACATTTTTCCAAGAGTTATCAATGCTGATCAGAGAAGTGATCTACAGGTCCACACAGGTCTTCAAGTAATGCCTCCTTATAAACCCATTTCAATTTACCTTCTTTAAAAAGATCACTAAGACTCAAAAGTTCAAAGTCTGCTTCTTTTTAATGCCCAGATTCTTTTTGGCAAAACTGCTCCTTTTGCATTGGTCAGTTGGTTGTTCTCCACACTTTCACACCAATTCTTCTCTCAGTTTTTAGATCTTACATTTTGGATTTAATGACATGTCAAAACTGTCATAAAAAAGCAAAAAGCTTAATTTCCTGMATTTAATCTTCTTGGTGCTAATTATATTTTCTTATCATTTTGAAATATTTAATATAAATATGTCATCAGTGGAACAATTATTCTTCTAAAATAATCAAATTTGTCTGTGATTTATACTCTCTACAGTGTTTTCACAATATCAGTGGAATTGCTTTTTGTGTAAACTGGTGAACATTATCTTTCATTTTAAATGAAAGAAATAAAATAAAAGGCACTTTCAGGAAATGGAGTGAAATTTCCATTTTCATAGTGAACAAGGTGACCCTTTTACTCCTTCGCTGATTACATTGTTCTCTTTACGGAGCTCTCTGAAGAGGGAGGACTGCATTCTTCCTGCTTAAAAAAAAGTCAAGCCCCAAACTCAAAGCACCACAAACAAACAAACAAACAAATAAACAAACAAAATACACCTGAACTTGCTATATTGAATATAGCAAGTGAATATATTTTCCAGGACTTTCTTAGAATAAGTTTTAGAAAATGACTAAGCAATAATGAAAAGAAATAAATGAGGCTTAAGATTGAAAGAAGGAGGCTGATCTTTTTTTTGACTTATTAATGATAATGAAGACAAATGTAATGTGACTGCATATACTCCCAGTGCCAACGAAATATTCATCCACATTTTGATATGAAAGGGAGGTTTTCTTAGAAAAACTAAAATGCCTGGCAAGATTTCCAAATTGAGTGATAGATTCTTTGCCCAGAACCCATTACTATTTCATCCCTCTTCAGAACTTCGGTCTTGGCTATAAATGTGAGTTTCTKTGAGTTAACAATGATAGCTAATGAATTATTTTACATGACTTAAAAAAAAATGAAGCATCCCTGGTCTTGGTATTCCTAGAATAGAACATACTTCATTACAGATTTTCTTCTTACAATATATATTTCTAGCAGATGCATCCATCAGAGGAAATTTAATTATCTGTGAATATATAGATATTTGGGTTGGGATTATTAAAGAGCCCTGAGAGAAGGCTTAGGCTTCTTGAAAACTTGTTTTTTTTCCATGAAAAAGTCTAGTATATATCCTCAAAGGAACTGCAACAGGTACCCATACCCATATGTTTGTTTTCTGAAATATAATTATCCATTATGGAGAAATATTTCTCTGCTTTGCATCTTTTTTTTTTTTTTTTTTTTTTTTATTTACGGAATCCCAGCCCTACTAGTATTTCCAGTGCATTCAACTTCAGTTAACACTCTATAGACTGTAATAGCGACCCAGCTTTTTAAACCTGTCTACTTTTAAATTGATGAGAAAAGGATGTAGGGAAAAGTAATATCTGGAATTAGACCAAGCTCTCATCACTGAAAAAAAATCCCTAAGTCTCAGGTACTGCCATTTTTTTTAATACAAATTTAAAGCACAAGAAGCAAGCTTCCAGCTACATTACTTGCCTGAATAGCAGTATTCTGTCATGGATGTTGTCACCATGGTAGAAAATTGGTACAATTATGCCTTTTATGTGCTGATACAAGGGAATAACATCTCTTGTACGAGGAGAGACTGAATGAGTTGGGTCCGTTTTCCCTGGAGAAGAGAAGGTTGAGAGGGGATCTGATTAACATGTACAATAATAATATTCACCTATAGTGTGAATGTAGGGAGGAAGGGGCCAARCTCTTCTCWGTGGTGACCAGTGACAGGACAAGGGGCAATGGGTGTAAGTTGAAACACAGAAGTTTCGTCTCCAGGTGAGGAAGAACCTCTTTCCTGTGAGGGTGACAGAGCCCTGGAACAGGCTGCCCAGGGAGGTTGTGGAGTCTCCTTCTCTGGAGATCTTCAAAACCTGCCTGGATGCCRYCCTGTGCCCCGTGCTCTGGGTGGCCCTGTTTGATCAGTGGGGTTGGACTAGATGACCTCTGGAAGTCCCTTCCAATCTTAACCATTTTCCACATGCATATTTTCCTTATAATGAACTTGCTGAAATCTGGCTAACTATGTAGGCTTTGGAATACTAATATTACTTCTGCAGAAAACAAGTATTGTTGCACACAGCCACAGTGAGATGATGACCTAAATACTACTTATGTCATGTTTATTGTGAAGAAGGAGATACTGGAAAACAAAGATAGCTCCTCAAAGAGACARATATTACCCTCTACAAGGCCAGTTTGCAGAACTTTATTATATTGCAGTAAACTCTCAATACTTGAAATATTTTAGGTCCTGCCTATGATCTCACAATTTGTGAAGTTAGAAATACGTCACTGGTTCTTCTGTGGAAAGCTCCAGTGTATGAAGGCCAAAGCCCCATTACTGGGTATTTTGTGGACTATAAAGAAGTAGATACAGAAGACTGGATCACAGCTAATGAAAAAACAACTTCACATCGCTATCTTAAGGTAACATTTTTAGTACAATTAGTGTTAATTCAAAATTAATTTCTAAGAACATTGGTTTGAATACAACAAAGATATATTTGAACATGGACTTCTGCTAACATGTTTGTATGACCAAAGAATACAGGTTTAGAATTTTCTTTTAAAGTGACTTTTCTCTTTTATCTTTTTCAAGGTCACTGATTTACACAAAGGTCATACTTATGTTTTCAAAGTTCGTGCAGTGAATGAGGCTGGCATAGGCAAGTCATCTGAGGTGTCTGAACCAGTGCTTGTTGAGACAAGACCAGGTAACGAAATAACTATTTACTTTCCCCAGTTCTTTTAGAATACTAAAGTACATAAAAGTGGATTTAATCAGTCTGAGTCAGTATTATAGCCCCAGAAATGCATTTCCAAAGTCCATTTTTTTTAAGGAAAAAATGTGGATACAGAAATACTATCAAGTGTTTGTGTTTTATTTACTGAAGGGAATGTCTTAATAATCAATTGCTTGAGTTGTTCTTCTCATAAACAAAGATACTTCTTACTGCAGATGAAAATAAGCACAAGTTGACAAATGTATTAAAGAATGAAAACAAAAATAACTTAAATATGTTTATCTTCTCATTTGCAGTTTCATTCTATAGTTTTGTTCCTCAATGAGCACTCGTTGTTTGTAGTCTTCCTTTCTTGTTCGTATGTGACATACACACATGCTCRAACATATGCAAGTAAGATCAATATCTGTTAATGAAGAAGAATAGAGTTAGCATAGGCTTTATTCATTTGTGAATTACTGCTCTGAAGAAAAACAGAGCTTTGACATGATTTGATTCCTGTTTTACAGGAACAAAGGAAATATTTTCAGGTGTGGATGATGAGGGTAATATTTATCTGGCTTTTGACTGCAAAGAGGCTACTGATGCATCTCATTTTGTATGGGGTAAATCCTATGAAGAGATTGATGATCACGATAAGTTTAAGATTGAAACTGAAGGAAATCAGTAAGTAATACAAGTCTATGTCAAAATGTTAAAAGTTTGTCCTGATAAAATCTCAATAAAATAGAGGGAAAAATACTCATTATATATTCATTTATTGATGATTTCAGTTCTAAGCTGTACTTCAAAAATCCTGATAAATCAGACTTGGGAACTTATTCTATCTCAGTAAGTGACACAGACGGGATTTCATCGAGCTTTGTTATGGATGAAGAAGGTAAGGTCCTAAATGTCTCAAATCCTTCTTTTAACACCTGAATTGCATTAAGCTTTGTACAAGAAAAGCACTTAATTCTCACATTTTCTCCTATGCATGAAGGAAAAACAGCATCTCCACCAAAACAACATATTTAATAGGATTAGCTATTTTTCTGATTATCAAAATAATTAATGTTGGAATAGTTTAAGGCAATCTTTTGTTTAAATTAAGTAAAAAATATGCCAATTATTACTGTTTATTTAAGCTAGGAGTTCAATAGTGCTTGCAAAGATCTGTTTCACTTTCAGTAGAAACGAGTTATATGTCTCAGGATGTTAGCTTTTCACCATTTTGAGAACCTTTGTCTAATATGTCACTTGGACTTTCTAGCCTTTCACATATGTCTTAAAAAATTAAAATAATTGTCTCTCTGTTAGTAGTAAACTGACCATCAAACATCTGCGCCTATTCAAGAAAATGTATATAATATAAAAATACAGAGACAGTGTAGAGACAGACTTTGAAGCTCTAGATATAGAAGCATCTCATTGAAACAGGATTGATGAGAAAAAGGAGGTTGCTTAAAGAATATACAAATATATTGCCTTAACTAATCCATTTATATAAATTTAGATTTGTTTTGCTTTATTTCATAAAAGCTATTAGTTTCATTTGACTTGTTTCAATTTGATTTTGATTTACTGCATAGAGAGACTGAGGGAAAAGCAAGGCTGCAAGAATTTCCTTTCTTTTTGCAAAAATGACTCTGGTACTTGCAATTCCTGATCCATGGGGATTGATGGTGATGATTCATGCCCAGTTCCTGATCTACACCCACTTCAGCCTAGTTAGTTTTACTTATGCTAACAACAGCCAGAAATAGTAATAGGGACAAACACCTAGGAAGTTGCCCATTTTAGAAAGCTGGGAAATGGCAGGGGAGTACATTAAGCATTTACTCATTGGGTGACCTCATGGAGTTTAATATTGACTCTAGGAACTGCTACAGACAATTGGCTTATTTCACAGCCCTTTTTACAAGAAAATATTACATACAATTTAACATTGCTTTCTGGTATGGAAAACAGCGAAAAAGGGAGCAGAGCCTTTCACAATTCAGGCTAAGGTGCTCTTTTTAGTATTCCCTCTCACTTGCACAAGGGAATCAAAAGGGCTTTAACTACCAAATTAAATTTGTCATTTAACAACTGAAGTTTTATCTTCATCTTATCTTAAAAACCTCTACACCTTAAAGCAACCCCTGACTGTTTCCAGAAGCAAGTAAGGCAAGTCTTATATTGTGCAGTTTTTAAATTGTGCCATAAAGGCTGCTGATGGTTCTTTGGATCCTTGTAATTCCTTGTAATAAAAGATAGAAAGGACCAGATCCACCACTAGCACAGCCAATGGGAGTTTAGCTCCAAAATAAGCATGACAATTTCTCCAGCTACATTCTGACTCATTTAAGGAGAGGAGATGAGTCTGAGTTTGAGTCTGATCAGTATGTAGGAATTTTATCACAGGGTGAATTGCATCAATTTTTTCAGGAAAAGTAGGTGGCAAGAAGAGTGCTATATGGACTTAGTCATTGGTATTTGCTTCTTCCCTGGAAGCTAAACATGTAATGCTTTTAATTTATGAATTAGTACTTTTGGAATGAACAGAGAAACATTTAGTCATGAGAACTTCTCTTTGGCTTAGTGCTCAGGTATCTCTTTGAAACCTGTCTTGTCACCTTTAGTTCAACCATACAAACTTTTTCTGTACAAGGGCATTGATGGTGTTTCCCATTCCACAGTTAGGTCATGTCTTTCCTATCCACATCTGCCAATCAGAATCATAGTTGTATTGCTAGGGACACCTCCACAAATGTCAAATTTGAATCTTGGTACTGAAAACTACTGTTTCCTAGACCACTTTGCCAAATGTATTTTCTTTTCCTAAATACAATAAATGATGTCATAAATTCTTGGTAATTTCTTCTTACATTATCTGTGAATTTGGAATTGGACATTAGGCCCTTCTGAATCTTGATTAACAATAAATATGACAAATAGGATTAGTACAAAAACCTAAAAGTGTGATTTTTAGGCTCTCACACAGCCATCATTAAGTTTTAGTGCATTAAATAAAACTTTTTGTGCTTTTTTTATACTAACCTGCACTCAATCTTGTTAGCTATCACAGTAAAACAAGTGTTTCAAATATTGTGTCAAAAAGGAGATCAGCAGATAAAAAAGCCTCGGAGACTATGTAGAAGCCATTTTCTTCCATCTTTAAATCCCACAGAAAGTTTAAAATATGTGTCATCATTTGTTTAGATTCTTTTGCATAAGAGTTTTGCATGAGATATAGTAAAATTCACTAAATCCATGTAACAGAATTTTAAGTCTTAAATCTTTTTCTTGAGACACAATTTTCTAARGAGGGTTAGATATTTTGCATGCAAGACATAAGGGTATTAATTATTTGCTGATTCTGATATGTATCTGCTTTGACACTTGTATTCTGACTGTGTTTTTCAGAATAAATTAAAACATGAGTATTATTCTTACTTTCAGAATTGGAACGTTTGATGGAACTAAGCCATGAAATAAGGAATCCAAGTAAGTTGAAGAAGTATTCAGTAGTTTTMGAAGGGAATATAATCACACACTAATGACTGGAGTTCCCAAAAGGTTCTTCCTGAGACAATGGAAGCTTCATTTTTTTTTTTCATGGCACGACTTGCTTCCTTAACTTTCTATTCATTTAAATGATTATTAGTTTGTACTGAATAAKCATTACCTAAAAGTCTTTTTCAGTTTAATATTGCTTTGGCAATAGACTATAGGTAGCTATTAGCTAATTCCTTAGACATTGTGCAAATTATAAGCTGTAAATTGTGCTCTCCTTTTGAGAAATTAATTTTAAAAAATCAGCCAAAGACTGCATTAGACCGTTTTTCTTCATATAAATTATATTATGTGATTCAGCATTTCCTAAATAATGGGGAAATACTAATATATTATTATAATAACCCTTTTTCTTAGAGGGCTTCATGCATTATTGACTTTTGATTGATTTTCTCTCTGCAGCAATACCTCTGAAATCAGAATTAGCTTATGAGGTCCTTGAGAAAGGAGAAGTTCGTTTTTGGATTCAGGCTGAAAGCTTATCACCAGATTCTACCTACAGATTCGTTATTAATGATAAGGAAGTTAATAACGGTGATGTAAGTACATGTTGGGGGCCATATATATCTGATTTTCTTTAAAAACTCATTATGCGTTAATTGTTAATCTATTTTTATAATAGATTAAAGCCACATTATTAATATTGGTCTGACAATACCTGAAGAGAATGATAGTTTTTAATCTGAACATTTTTCACACTACAGAATTACTGTCCCAGAGAGATTATTGATACCAAATAAAAGAGCAAGGTTTATCTTTCATAAGGCTGTATTCATTCTGAGTACCTAGGTGGCCGATAGCCACAGAAAAAGAGAAGTTAGATCAAATAGGGCAGAGAAGAAGGCAAGGTCATCCTCCTGAAGGGTAAGAGTATGTTTTGTCCATGGGGCATTAAAATACAGGGCTGTAAATATGTGAGGAATCCACCTACACTGCAGCTGTTTGAAAGGCCCATTTATTCCCGAGGTTGCAAAGCCAGCTTTTAGCCAAAGCAGCTTATCAGCATTTTAACACTGTAGAAAAGCAAAATGAATTTGCCATAATTACATATTGCCAGGTGGAAGAGGAAGTGTTTATGAATAATATACTCCTCTGTATTTCCTACTGCAAGAAGAAATAAAATATAGCACTGGAAACATGAATATTAGTGACTAGGACATATTGAAATGACAATATTCTGCTTTGGCAGTGTTAGTGGAACATAATAAGCTATTTTTAGTATGCATATGTTTTGAAAGTGTTGACATCAGAGAGTCTTGAAGTGCAGCTGCATTATTTCACCTCTTTAATTAGTAACCCACAGATGACATTTACATTTTGAGATTGATGATATTTTTTTGTGAAATATCATTAAAAAAAGGTCTTTAAAAATGCCTGATATTTATGGTCCCCATAAAATCATTGAACTTCATCTTACTGCATAATGGCAATAGTTAGAAGCCTAATTACACTCTAAAACCTAGACTACAGTTACTGAACATGTTCAATAGTCCGTTATGCTTGGTAAAAAACTGTTCTGATTCTTGATTGACTGAAGTGATAATTTTTTCCATCTAGGTCCTAGCAGGGAATAGTTCCTTTAAGATTTTTAAAAATATCCAAGAATAAAATCATTTGAGTCCTGTTTATTATTAGCTGTCATTTTAATTATTTTTTTTTCCTAAACACAAAATAAGTCAGTTTCTATTCAATTTCCTGACAAGTTAAATCTTTTCTCATCCTATTATCATACATCTTTGAACTACATGTGGAAAAAAGTATATACAGATCACGTAACCATTTTTCCCCTGCAGTTTTGTATAAAAGATACACCTAAGTCTGGTCTTTTATAATAACTTCAATCAATCGCTATCCTAAACAATCTATAACTGATTTATTAATTCCATTCTTTTTCTTTCTCTTTCGTTCTTCTGTTACCTAAGGAGAATTTGAACTAAGCTTGTTTGATTATGCATTTTTTTGCCTATTTTGTGTATATATTTTGCCTATTTTCAGTGGTGTTTTCTCCTATATAATTCTAAGTCTTCCTTATTCAAGTATTCTGTAAGATTATACTATATTCATAATATTCATATATTTTTCATGATTTTTTCTTCTTTTATTTAGAAGTGCTTTACAATATCATGTCATAATTTATGCTAGCCTTATTTATATATCTGAAAGTACCAGATAGTAATGAATGGTAAACTTGCTGAGTACACCAAAACTGTTATTAGATAGGTATCTCAGGTATCTCAGGTATCTCAGTGAATATGACATATTTCCTTACTCTTGTGACTCGTCAGATGGCTGCTTTGGAGAGAGCCTCCAGGCAACCTTCTAGCCCTTACATGTTTTTCACTCTGCCCTGCTTCTGTGCCCAAGCTACTCTGCCAGGTCTGCTGTCCCTACAAGAGTGGATCTGTTCTTGAAGGTCACCAGGAGGGTTTTTCTCAAAGATGGAGTAGAAGTATCAGAAGTAATATTATTCCTAATAATTTTAGGTCAACACTTAAAGATTGTTCTAGTAATTCAGTTCCAGGTAGTTAAATAAACTGTATTTTTATTAACTTTTTTTTCTTTTTTTTTTTCCTGGTCATTTTTCTTAAATGATGTGTCTTTGTCTATTTTTTCTGGTTTTGGACACCTCCTTCCTCAGGTATTCTGTTTAAAAGGCATCATACCTCCTTTTGTCAGTACAGTTTTTAGCATTTTCCTGCATAAATTCCTCCTAGAGAACTACATTTACTTTTCTGTTTAGTCATAAACAAAGCAACTATTGAGAAGTATTCTCATCAGTTACTTAATAATATTATTAAATATTATAACTGATGAGAATATAACTGGTGAAAATATCATAATGATGAGATATTATAGTATTCTCATCAATTCTTATATTCTCATCAGTTACCCCCAAAATCTATTCACCAAGTAACTTCTATAAGTTATTTTTGTTTTGCTTTGCAAATTGTTAGTTGAAATTCAAACAACATCACTTTTGGTAGGACACACAGCCTTATGGATGCTATTCACTGAAGGATGATATTACATAGAAAAGTTGCTTATATCTAAAGCATATCTGTAAATGCAAAATAGGTATTTTGCAAATATTGTCCAATATTTACTTATAATCTTCTGTTTCCTTGAACTTTTCTGACAATATTTTATCTTTCTAGAATATTTAATGAAAGCAAACACAAAAAGGACACACAAACTGCGAAAAGCATATATAAATTTGACTTCAAGTCAATATTTGTCCTTTTGAGTATTTTTCCAAACCCTCAGTGGTTAACAAGATGTTTCAATGGTATTCTAACTCTGTTTTGTTGGACTCAATCTATCTTTTAGTTCACAGAAACTTTGTTGGTTTTACACAGGGGAGTCAGAAGTGCCTGTTCTCCCTTATGTGTTTTCTGAAGAGAATAMCTTGTTTAAGATGAGAGTATCATTATACTCTTCTTAAACAAAATTTTAATTAGAAAATCAGACCCAGTATCTAACTGCCACATATGTGTATCTCAGAGATATTTAGTGACTGTTTGAATTTGCTATAATGGATTTATTTGCAAGGTACATGTTTGGAGATCCACATTTGTGCATACAGATGTAGACTTACAGCTCTCTCTGGACTTTCCTTAGGGACAGTGTTTTTGACAGGCTGATCTCCATTTTGGACTGGAAGCTGCAATGTAGCTGGTGGCCAGACATGTAGGCTCTTCCTTGGACATATAGTTCTTTAAACCCAAACCAGCTATATTATGATGACTTAAACAGTCAAATGTAGCAGCATACAAAGGTTCCTATCACCACAGATCTTGTTGAGCAACAGTAAATACAAGAACAGCCCTCTCCCCATAGCCTACAATTCATAGGGCATGAGAGAGATGCAGTTATAATACATGATTAATTTGGTAAGAAATTATAAATATTTTACACCGTAATAAAGTTATTATTCATTTATTTCAGAGGCATAAAATAAGTTGTGATCGTTCCACTGGCATAATAGAAATGGTGATGGAAAAATTTACAATTGACAATGAAGGCACCTACACAGTACAGATTCAAGATGGAAAGGCCAAGAACCAGTCTTCATTAGTTCTTATTGGAGATGGTAAGTTTAGTGAAACATTGAAACTTTGGCTCAGATGAAGAAATGTTCTTCAATTATTCTTTGAATAATTTTGTGATTAACTCATGTCTCATTCACATCTTCTGAAATTTAGCATTCAAGACAGTATTGGCTGAGTCTGATCTCCAGAGAAAAGAATTTCTCAGGAAGCAAGGTAAGACATAGTATATTGGTGACTCTAGGCCCAATGTGCATTTAATGACGCATCCCTGCTAACTGCTAAATGCTTCCATCTTCCATTGACTTCATTAGAAGCTGAATACATTACATSTGTTGAGGAGATGCTGAATCCTTGCTGGAGGTGGATGCTATTTTCCAATATTGTGATATAACACATGCAGTTTGTGTCAGAAATTTCACTAAGTAGAGAAATATAGATAACCTCCTTGCAAGAAGTTATCATTGCTAAATATTCATAGGTGTTCCAACTCTAGGCTCTGATCCAGCAGAAAAATTCAGTGCATGTTTAGTTTTAGGCACATAAGTTGATTCACCCATTTAGTTGACTAAAATAGAGTCAGATTGAAACAAAAAAAAAAGATTTAAAAATATTCTGTCGCTTCTTTGAACAATAGAGCTTGAGCTCTAATTTGTAATTATTGCTTAGCAAATAGACAAGTTTTAGGATGAAAGTAGTAATTATTACAATGCACTTACACTTACCTAGGCTATTTGGAGTATCTGCACAAGCTGTRTAATACTGTTATTTTCTGTTGGATTTCTTAAAAGTTTTATGAAAGAAATAATACTATTCAGTTTATAAAATCTTCTCCTAGAGTATTGGAATTATTGGCCCTGATCCTGCAGACATTAGAATATACTCATATATTTACACATAAGTAATCACAAAAATGGCACAATTATTATGTATATCAGTAAATTTATTTAAGAGCATGAATATTTTCATGATTGGAACCTCAGTGAGGAACAGGAATACTTTGTGTTTCGTTTGTAATAATATGCTTTTAAACTTCATATAATTTGGACAAATAGTGTCTGCCATGGGATTTCTCTTTGAACATTTAACTGAGTGAGTGTTTGGATATATCTATTCATTCTAGAGTCCTCTCTACATTAAATGCATCATTTGCAGATTTGTTTTTAACTGCGTGCTGCTTCCTTACTATGTTCAGCTGGCAATCAAGTATGATTAGATTTAGTAAACTAATTTGTCTCTCTCACTAAGCTGTTTTACATTTTGGAGTGCTACAAGGTTTACCATGCAAGTAGAGGGGAGCCTCAGGTTTCTAGTCGTACTGTAGATACCTGGCTCGGTAAGATGAACACAGACCATCCTTTGAACATCCCGTGAATATCATTTTAGTGCATGTTCAGGGAAGTTTAGTGCAAGTTCAGGGAAGCTCTGTCATCATTCTGATGTAGAGATCTTTTAGAATATATTTGCTGTCCTTTTATTCTTTCTATCACTGGATCTCTCTGATCCCTTTTTCTTCATTCTGCAACATATACCTTAAGTCTGTTCTATTCCTTAGGTCCTCATTTCTCGGAGTTTTTGCATTGGAAAGTTACAGAAGAATGTGAAGTTTTACTTAATTGTCAGGTAAATAAATATGGTTGAAGAAACTTTTTAGAAGGTTTTATAGTTGACATAGGAAAATGTCAAAGAAAACTTTTTGCCATTTTTAAAATGAAACTTTCTGATGTCTTATTTTTAAACAGTAGCAGTCTTCAATAAAAATATAAACAAAATGTACAGGATTGTAGCCCTAATGGAGAATAGGACTAGACTTAAAAATTATAGAAATAACTTTTTTGAAATATGTTAACTAATCAAGATTTTTATTAATAACAATTGTGAGCCATAAAAAATATTCTGACTAAACATTCAGACTTAAATTCTTCCTTGGTCAAAAAGTAGCAGCATGATTCAATTTGAACTCTTTTCTTACCCTTTTCTGATTTGCTGGTACCTCTACCAAAGCATCTATTATATAATCAGTTGTAATCAAGCCTACATCAAAATTTCCAGAATGGGACAAARTGAGATTTCTCCTGGATGTGGCCAGTGACTTTTGCACCTTAACTAATGATAGTGTACATAGACTTCATAGTAACTTCTGCAGTTAGTGTCTTGATATGTTATTCTAAACTGATTTTTTTTCATTTTTGTTKCTCTTTTCTAGAATGACTAATTAGAGGTCTGAATAATTAATTTAATTCAGCAAGCATCAAACTTTTTTCATTACCTTTTTTTCTTCTGCAGTATGGGCTCTTTTGTATTAATTTTACCCATTTCTTTTGAAAAAGTTTTTGGGTTTTAATTAGTCCAACTTGAATCATTCATTATGAGTAATTTACATGCACATTTGTTCCTTTTTTTTTTCTCTTCTATATTTTTCCTGCTCAGTAATTAGAGAGCCTTTAACCTCTGCTGATTCCCACCAGAGCTGACCTGGGAGGTGAAGCTGCCATTCTGTGTGCCCTTTCTTAGGGCTCAGCACTCATTAGTTGATGTGCTACCTTGGCTCACTCGGAGCTGCACAGCAGGAGGGCTTTAT
Organism: Nothoprocta perdicaria; assembly: GCF_003342845.1. Taxonomy (NCBI): domain Eukaryota; kingdom Metazoa; phylum Chordata; class Aves; order Tinamiformes; family Tinamidae; genus Nothoprocta; species Nothoprocta perdicaria. The sequence continues at coordinate 1,025,946 of NW_020454494.1, forward strand.
AATCCCAACATGCGTTTGCCACAGGCATGAACCATGCTTATCCTTTCACTCACAGAGGGAATTAAATGGTTCTGAAACAGTTACAATAGAGTTAATTCTATACAAATTAGTCTGAAAGTATTCACCTTTTCATTAACTTTAGAGCCCGAAACAGCGCAAAAGCCTGAGCATCTGATTATGTGCTTTTCATCAGTGTATTTTTTGTTCATAAGGTCAGAACTGCAATCCAGGAAGTTGGTTGTCTGCAAACCCATCATTTTAACTATACCATTGACCTTACATATTTGTTACTTTTAGTGTATAACTGTCCATTAGATCCACATGGTGCTGTTTAAATGATATTTTTACATAGAAAAAGATTGGACAATAAAGCCTGGGTTTGTCCTGCTAATTTCAGGTATCTGACTAAAGCAGTGTGGCTGCTCTGAACTATTCCCATAGTATTAAAATTATCCAAGGAACAATCTCTGGCTCCCCAGGCCAACTCATTCAGGGTGGTTGACATGCACCCTACACAGAGGTAGCTCCCTGGACAGAAGAAGACAGGGCATGAACAGGYTAACTGCATTTGGGCAAGGTCTCTTCTAGTTTCTAACTAATGGCCCTGTGTAAAAATCATTTTCATGTGTTTTATGTTTTCAGAGAGCTTGGGATAACATGAAGGAAGTACTGGGACCTGTCAGAGAGATGCTTTATAGCATGCCAGGACTTTCTTGTATGATTAAACATGGGGGAGTTTGGGAACCACGCCACCTGGAAGCTTGAGTAGGGCAGAGGACTAACTGTATGATCTAAATCCATAAGAATAATTTCATTTTTGGTRTATGGCTATCAGAAAAGATGACTTTTTATAATAAATGTCAACATGAAATAATTTTGGCAGTGCAAACTGCATTTGTCACAAACTCAGTCTATTCTTGTTAGTTTGAATCCTAGCAGGCCTTGACTGAAAGCTATTGGAAAGCATTATAGGCTTGTTCCTTCAGGCTTTGTTCAAACAAAATTGCCATTCAGTCATATGGTTGCACAAATCAACTATGAAGCACTTTCTTGTTACTGGCAAACGTGAAATGCTGCTTGCTTTACTCCTGCAAGATGTTGCTTTGGGGGAGATTTTGATCTTACATGTTGTAAGCGATCCATAATGATGACATCATTGGCTATTAAGTGGCAATATATGTGAATAATGCTAACAGGATTTAAAGAGATGTCTGGGAATCAATACAGGRGACGGAAGGATCCTCCTATTTATCTGGTCATCTCTATAGAAAACTTTCACAGAGCTGTTCATCTACAGAGTAAAATGTTTCTCATATAAAAGAGTTAGAAAGTGGTGCATATATTTTCCAACAYGCAAGACACTTGACAACTACAAAAGGGCTGTATGATCTTCTGGGCTTCCCTGTAACGAATTTTTTGAGTCCTTTTTTTAAGGGGATTTTAACTGACTGCCTGGGGACTCAGAAATGTCCTGTCAGCCCTGCTCTTCTACCAAAGTCATGCTGACTTGGAATTTGGGCTAAGTGGAGAAATAAATGACATTTCTGTGATTTTTGGAAGAGTATGGGAATAATGATCTGAAATAAACCATAATGTTTCTTAAAGGGGAAGGAAATAAAATACATTGACAAGTTTTCTAAAGAGAGATGGGCTTTAAGCTTTTTTGAAGTCATGCTTTGAGGCCATTTKTCCAGCAATACTTTTAGTGTCACCGATGCAACAATTGTATTTCAAAATTAAAGTACTACTGGACGTATAGGAGTAGTCTATTTTTTTCTTTGTAGATGAGCTTCTGCTACCACAGCAAAATTGTGRCTTTCAAGCACCTTCTCTGAATTTGTCCTACTATCTTAAGTCCTTTTGTATCARGAGAGACTGCAATTTGCAGAATTCTTCAAGTCTTTGTACTTCCTGTAAGGCACATTTATAGCGGRRAAAAAAAAAAAAAGAAAAAAGTCAACCTCACAATTTRGAAGTCTCAAATGCTTTCAGAATAGTAATTTCAGGGAGCTTTTATACAGTTTTATCCTGAAAAACATTACTTGGATAATCAGGATTATCTGCAAATTAGCTATAGACTTTCCAAGATACAGTCTAGATTCTGTTTTACAACTCTCTGGAGACATATGGCAAATGCAAAACAATAAATGAAAGTTCAGCAGCTTCAAGCCTACTCCAATTTAAAGGATTTTTGGTGCAGATATCTCTAGACAAACTGCAACCTGCAAGGGTGCAAAATACTTTAAAGGAATAGATCAAGGAGAATTCGTTTTAGGATTCAGGAGTAYTCTGAAGCTGCAGACTTCTCATCAGTTCTATGCTACAAATGAATACTGTAGCACTAGCATTTTGTTTAGTAGAACTTGGTTGTACKTGTTTTTTCCTTAGCTTTATTTGACATATATTAAAAGAAAAAAAAAAAAAAAAAGGCTTCTAGCCTTCTTATTTTAGAAGGGTGACTGCTTACAGTGGGATATCTTTTGTGTGCATATAGCCGTGCTTACATGCCTATTCTGTTGTACAGGTGGCAAACACAAAGAAGGAGACTGTTTTCAAATGGTATAAAGACGGTTCTGGGATTGAGGCTGATGAGGTGCCTGATCTGCAGAAGGGAGAATGCCACTTCACTATTCCCAGGGTACGGTATCATCTACTGATTAGAAATAACAGCTTCTGCTTGACGTGCTTTTGCTTTGTAAGGCAGAGCACTAAACCAGCTATTATGATTTCTGTGAAACATTTTAAGAAAAGGCACATTTGCTACCCTTCACTTAGCTGGTGAGTAACTAATGCTGGTAAGAGTGTTATTTTTGCCGTCAGCTCAGCCACCTCATGCTTAAGCTACTTCAAAATCCTTAGATGACCTCTCTCCAGTTCTGTGTCTTATTGCTCCTTAATTTTTCAGTTTGTTCAAACACCTCTGACAGTATCTCAAATTTATTGCCTAAAGTTAATAGATTTGAGGCATATTATTGTTTCTTAAGATTTCTCTTGATGCAAACAGAATAACCTAACTTCTGTCTGAAACTATATATTTCTTAGCGTTCTCTTTGTTAAGTCCCCCAAACTCCCCTGGAGTCTTCTTGCTTTCAACATAATCTCTATTCATTTTTTTTTGTCTTCATATTCTTCCAATCTCCCTTCTTCATTTACCTGTAGTAAGGTACTGACTGTCCAGTGGCTTTATTTTTTTTGAGTTAACTTTCCTGGGGAATGGTTTCTGTTTGTTTTTAATTGCTGCTGTTAATTGTCATTTAATGATATGATGGTTTTCTCGTTATTTCCTTGTTTATGAGTCTTTATAAATCTTAGATTCCACTAAATAACTTCCAACCTGAATTTATGCTAAAGTAAACCCACCCAAACAAACAAAAYCATCACCAAAAAATCCCACTTCTTAAAAGCAGTATCACTGTGTTAGATTATAGGATGTGAGTTTTCTCTATAGTTAATGAAGGCATTGTTTACTTAGCACAGATATTATTTGTGACTACAGTTACTGCTTGACTGAAAGTCAGTGCTTGGATTTGGATAGTTAAAGGGCATTGATCCTTTCAATGCTCTATATAGACTGACTCCAAAAAGTAATAGTTTCAGTTGAAGAAAAAAGGGACTGTAAAGTGTATGTGGGTTAAAGTTAACCCCTATTACAGCTAGCTAAGCTACTTGTGATTTCTACTGACCAGGAYCAATCCAGTTATTGGTCCTGGAAAAAGAGGAAAAATCAAATTTCTCAAGGCAACTGAAATGAAATCATAGTATGTGTTGAGTTTAAGGACTAACTATATCTGCATAAAAAGCATGCACAAACCATTCATAGTTTCCCATCTCATCTCTGGTAAGATAACTAAACCAGAATGCAGGACAATGTATGCAGCTTGGTTTAGAAAATTGTGAAGTGTCTATGAAAGTGCTGTATTCTTATCAAGCTTGACATGTCATATCTTGTGCTTTCCTTACAGCTGTCTCGCAAAGATGAAGGAGTTTATAAGGCAACACTGTCAGATGATAGAGGTCATGATGTATCTACACTTGAATTATCAGGAAAAGGTAACATGTAGTTTACTATATTGAAATAACAATCTCAAAACGTTCTCCAAAAGTGTCAAATATTTTATGCACATTTAAATTCGATCAGAAAAGCAACTGTTATTTACCTCCGAGGGTACAGCAAAGATAAATCTATAGCCAGCATAAATGATTTTTACTCAACCCTGGCAGATTGCCGGGGAGTCTCATGTTTAGGTCTCAACAATAAGTCCAAAGTGGACCTACATCCATTCCACCTGCATTTAGACACTTGACTTGCATCCAAATAAAAGTTTATTTTCCTCTCTGGTTTTAATAATGGCGAAAGACACTTTCTAAAGTTAATTTAGTTTACCGAAGACCTTAAAAAATTCTTCAGGAGATTGGTGAAGTGCTTAGAGCAGGAGGAAGTAATGAATCTCACCCTAAAGTCTTAAGATGCCCTTGACCTCAGACAGCTGTATCATCTGAAAGACTGYATAGTCTTTCATATATTTTTCCTATGCATAAGATCTGTCCACTATTCGTCCAGGAAAACATCTCACTGAGACAGGACAGGTATTATTGTCCTACTTTTCTAGATGTCTATTGTCTGGGATATAATTTATCTCCTCCAGTTAACATGACAGTGGCAGTGTACTGAATTTTTCAAAGGCTTCCAGAACTGAATAACTATTTATTTTAGAAGATACAAAAAAGTGTACAGATACAAATCGATATAGACCAAATATGCAAACAGCATTTTCACAGCTTCATGCATTTCACCATCCTTCCTTTTCATGAAAGTTCTTCAGCACAAGTATGGCTTTTAACTCACCACTCTTAAACATTATGGTATCTCTTTTCTTCCCTCTCTTTCCTTCTTATACAATGATTTTTTTTTCTTAACATTGAACAGGATTCTGAGCACTCTTGATGAAAGAGTGTCTCAATCTTCTGGTCAAGCTGCCCTTCTCTCCAGGGATCTCCCCTTCTACCAAACCATCAGTGTAGTGATATTTCAAAAGCTTGATAAGATACCTGGTTTAATCCATTTGCTGTTGAATGACTTTACAGTTGCTAAATGCTATCCTAGAGGGAGCAAGTGAAAATTGTTTCCACCCAGAATGTGCTGATTTTTATTTCTCTTGCACTTTTCTTTGAATGTGAGCTATCAAGTTTTAATGACTTTTATTATATCTGGTCTGAAGGATACAAAAGGCAAAGACTTGACAGTGCATGGCTGTCTCTACATTCAGTTAAAGTATTCAGTGACACAGCACAGAATTCATATGCTTTACACAGCTGGAGTCTCCAAACTGTCCTATACACCTATTGCAATTTTAATGTTTTTCTTTGCCTAAGGATGAAAGATTTCCCATATCACATTAATTAAACTAAACATAACAGAACTATATTCTGATTGAATTTTGATGGTACATTTTCTTTTTTTTTTCTTTTCAGTGTATGATGATGTAATGCTTGCACTGAGTGGAGTCAGTGGTAAGTAAATGCTGTCTCAGATTTTCACGTAGTTTTTTTATATATTAAAATGACCTGAGACTGAGACAAGCAATTTTTATTACAAGTGGGAAATATATGGGTTTCATGGTGCTTATATTATTATTATGGGAATGCTATTAAGTTTCTGAATAGGCATTTGACCTTGCTAATTGACACTATTAAAAAGGAACAAAGTGCCATTTCACCTGGCTGGTTTGGTTTAGATACATGAGAATTTTATGATAATGGTTTTCCTTGTACTGCCCATCAGTAAATGAGTCTTACATTACAGAGAGAATTAGATTCTGCTCCTACTGTCAATAATAAGTCAGAAATCRTTCCAATAAAAGAACAAATTTTGCACGTGAATAAAATAGTTGTGCAACTGTAATCATGACACTCTTTTTTCATGGCAATTACATGACTGGTTTATTTTTTTTAGAAGAGATCTTACTTCTCATAATGCTTTCCATTAAAACTGTAAGTTCACATTGAAATTAGCAGATGTTCTTTGAAAAACAGAAATCTCTGTTATGGTTGTACACTGTGACCCAAATCTTGAACATATTTTCTCCTGCGAGCACTAGAACTCCATTTGACTATTTCCTAATCATTCCAATATCCTATTTGATCTTCACATATTCTGTTTTATATAGGTAAATCTGCTTCTCAGCTAAAGATCCTTTGCACAGAGGAAGGAATAAGACTCCAGTGTTTCTTGAAGTACTACAATGAAGAAATGAAAGTCAGCTGGTTTCACAGGTAGATGAGAACATATTTCTTAAGATGGAGCCTACATTCAAATTTATTTGAGCAAAATGCACTCTGAATGATTTACTAGTTACTATTCTATAGCACTCTTTAGCAACTGGAGTGCATAAAAAAATTTATCTTTCCAGCACTTGATACTCCTTTTTCACTGATAGTGAACAGAGTAACAGGAAAATTAATCGACTTGTCCAACACTTATCAGGAGGGCAGTAACAGAGCCAGGAAGAGAGAATCGCCAGTATTTCAGTCTTTTATTCAACACAGTACTGCTAATTTCCCACTGTATTACCTGTTTAGTTCAAAGACAGTAACATATCCAGGCACAGTTGTCTGATCAGGCTGTCTTTTTCTTTTGATGATTTTTTTCTACTCATATTTACTTTACTAAGTAAATATGAAGGATCTGCTCCTACAGTTAAACAAACCCCACATTAAGAAAGCAAAATCATTTTTCAAACTGACATAGCCGTATATGACCTAAGATATTTTAATACTATTCCTCTTCTTTGAACAGATATTCAGTAACAAAGGGGAGGCACCAGATATCCTCAGCACTAAGAACATGACTAAGAACTGAGCTGTAGAATTCCAAATACTACTTTCACTCTCATGTTACATTAATACTTGACTTCGGTGTCTCTCTTTATTCATCTCTATATCAGGTCCATTATTTGTTTGAAACAACAGGTAAAGTTTTGAAGGTTTTTAAAACTCTTCAAGTGTTTTCAACTGCTTCATTCCTGGATGATTTCCAAAGACGACACGAAGTCAACTCAATTGGCTGTTTACTAGCACTTGCATGCTACATTTTGCAATGATGCAAAATTTTATTTTGGTCCTTTATTTTGGTGAAAACACTTAGAAATGTGCAAGATAGTATCAGTGATCATCAGACTGGAGGAGACTAGGCAGACATCTGTGAGAGTGTGCAGCAGTACTTGTATCTCCAATTTTCAATTCAGTAAGTTTTGCTTTTTCTTTCAGTAAATGTGATATCTATATGATGGAAATGTTAGGATTTTTTTTTTCCTCTGCCTACATCTGCTTGAGCTTTAGAGGTTGTTTAGTCCATTCCACTATCCAGTTCATAGAAACAGAAAACTGAGGAATGTTTTATGTCAAATCTGGCAACACTAGTATGCATATTGAGTATGCCCCACTCAATATTTCAGATTTAATAATAGGACTTATGTGTTGATTTTTCTGAAGATCACTAAACTGATTTTGGAAAAAGAAATCTATTATGAATGCAATAAGCAAAAGCCAGATTTGTTATGCAGAGCTAAAACAACGACTAAAGCACAAAAACAAGCCAGCCTTGTCCAGGCCTCCCAAATCTCCCTAGTCTTTTGCATAAAGTTCTGGAATATTATTCCTGGAAGACAGAAAGGCTGGACAATCACTAGTTTTCTTACCGTTATTTGCACAGCATGAAACACATCATGCAATTTTCAGCTAGTTTTGAATTATCCACTATACTGCATAGCAGGGAATATAATGCAAGTCTTAAAGCCAGCATGCATCATTGTACAAGACACAGTACATTTTAATATATAGTAGTTTCTGTCCAGATATCTAATTTGGATCATGGAGCTCAATGTAGTACTCTTCCAAAAAAGAAAATGAGCAGTAAAAATTCCTTTCCCCCATCAAAGTAGATGCTTAACTATGAAGCCACATCAGTTCTGTCTAGGTGAATAAATTAACTTATCAAAGAGAAGCCAATACTGACTTTACCTGTGTAAAAAAACAGTTAAAAATGCTTGGGAGAAAGGAATAAAAGGACATTTCTTTAGTTCATGGGAGAAAGGAGAAACTTCTTTGCAAACTATTGAAACTGGCTAGATTTACATGTTCTCCCTAAACACTTKCTTCGGCTGCCACTTATATCAACAAAGTTACGGGATAGGAGAACTATTGATTTGATCCCACAGGACATATCTTGCATTCTTAACTGAGGAAAATATGAAGAAGATTATTTGCCTTTAGTGTACCATTCTGATGCCTTCCATTATGTGCCTATGAAATGTACAGAACTCTAAAGACAAGCAGCATATAGACATTTATGGGTGTCTGTAATACCTATATAAATAGGCATTTAGGCATTACACCGGTACATCTGTGTAAATGGACTCACGAGCTCAAGCTAATGCTCTAAAATGTTTCATAGACTAGGAAGAAAAGAATTTCCTGTGAAATTGCTCTCAGTACTTGCAATTTATTTGAAGTTTGGGAATGATAATGTAACCCTCTTTAACATTTCATTGGTGATCTTCTATGGAGAATATACATGAAAAGTATGTTCAAACCCCTTTCTGTTATTTTTTGAAGGGAATCTAAGATTCCTTCTGGTGAAAAAATGAGGATTGGTGGTGGAGAGGAAGTTGCCTGGCTGCAGATATGTGAACCCACTGAAAAGGATAAGGGGAACTATACCTTTGAAATTTTTGGTGCCAAAGAATCCTACAAACGTACACTTGATCTATCTGGGCAAGGTAAATTTGTAAATTTGATGATGTATCATGAATTAAATGCAATTAATCAATAGTAACCAGGGGAATGATAGTAAAATTTTTGTTGGTCAAAACCAGCTGCTGTTTAGCTGCATAACTTTTACGATCATTTTAGTTTAAAATTTGTTTCTGCCACATGTGATAGTACATTCCAGGAGGTTCGCTTTCTATTTTGATACTATGTAAAATTGTCTTAGTCTTAAAAGATTTTAAATATTAATATGTGCTACATATTTTACATTGAGTCCCTAATGAATGTTTTACTCGTGGACAATAATGATTTCAATTATTTTATTACAGCCTTTGATGATGCATACACAGAATTCCAACGACTCAAGTAAGCCCTATGTCTTTTGCATTTTAGTGCTATTAAAACAGTGCCTTAATTTTCACAGAAAATATTTCATTCATAATTGTATTAATAATATTTCTCTTTTTCTCCTTAATAATTTTAGGGCAGCAGCTTTTGCTGAGAAGAGTAAGTTTGTTTTACATTTTATCAACAATATTCTACTTTAAGGCATTCACTAGTGCCATAGCTTTCAGAGTTCAATGTTTGYGGAAATGCCCTTACTACAAAATATTGATGCGGGATTTGTGTTTAAATTCAGTGGAAACCTGCTAAATGTGCATTTTTTTCACATATTGCAAGCCTCCAAATATGTATTTTTGCAATTGTAAACAAAAAGATTTTCTGAGAGGTGTAGACTATAAAAAAAGGGATGATGATATTGAATACTAGGATTTACCTATTTAGCAAGAACAAAACAAAACAAACAAACAAAAAAAGCTTGTTGCATGTGCTAAGAGACAGTGTGGAAACTTGTTGCTGATAGGGACTGCAGGAATTCTTACGGTTTGATATCAAGTCCCCTGATAATCACAAAATGCCAAAATTCTTCTGTTTGGCCCACAAAGGGGCAGAGTGACAGAACAGATTTTCCTCAGGTCTTTAATATCACCCAGATGCTAAAAACATCCTCCTTGCTTTGCTCTGTCTTCAAAGCATGAACTGTCAAACTCTGCAGCAGCTGCAAGGCTCTTATGAGTATCCRTTTAAAACTTTGTAGCAAAGCCACCTCTGTTAAAAATCGGAGCGATGAAATAAGACAAAGCATCAAAAGTATTATTTTGCATTTAATTAACAAAGAATGCCATTTTTATAACATAAGCTCAAGCAGAAGTTTTGACTAATATGGCAGTAAGTTCCAAAACCACAGAGAAATGAGTAATTTTAACTGTACACATCATGTGATTTGTGTATTTTTCTTTTAATTCCTAGATCGTGGTAAAGTCATTGGTGGTTTGCCTGATGTTGTGACTATAATGGACGGCAAGGTAAGAGCAGTTTTTATCAGTGAGTCATGCTGACTGGTAAGATATTTCCTCTACCAGGGAAAAGGGAGGAATATAGGTGATTTTATAGAAGCTGAGAGAAAGGAGAAGAGAATTCAACCCACCTAATGATAGTCATTTAATTGAGGCACATGAGAAGTCATAAGTAAACATTGTTACTGCAAGCTCTCTGTACAGTCAGGGGAGCAGAGCTTGATTAAGCTCTAACAGGATGTCCCTCAATGGTGTTTTGTCACAGTGGAGTGGGATCTTGTAAAATCTCAAGCCAAACTCTTCAGATACGATGAGGAAGTAGAAGACTGAGTCTGAACTGCGGAGTCCTTACAAATATAAGACACTGAAACTCACATCCTGTGACTTTCAGTCCAGGAAAGAGAGACCAGTTTTGTCCTTCTGATTCACAGAATTCACAGAATTCACAGAATATTTAAGGTTGGAAGGGACCTCTAGAGATCATCTAGTCCAACCTTCCTGCTCAAGCAGGCACACCTACAGCATGTGGCACAGGGTGGCATCCAGGCGGGTTTTGAAGACCTCCAGAGTRGGAGACTCCACAACCYCCCTGGGCAGCCTGTTCCACTGCTCTGTCACCCTMACAGKAAAGAAGTTGCTCCTCACCTGGAGACGGAACTTCTTATGCTTCAGCTTGTGGCCATTACCCTGATGCAGGGAGCAAAGTCTTGTCTACTTTCTTCTACAGGCAAATCTCATTCTGCTGGGTGTTCTGCCCTGTTCCATGAGGAGAGATGAAGTCTCTCCTATCTGGGAAAAAGATAATTGGAAGAAAAAAAGAAAAGGAAGAAAAAAGAAATCTGCAGCATTATATATAGTGCAAAGGAGATACMTGGAAATGAATATCCAGCACCTTTTCACATTAGGCACAGGAAGTGCCTAATCACACAGTGATTACAGGCTTCAAGGGAGCAAGAGGAAGTAGTTTTTCATGTGGTAATTTGAGATACTTCATGACTTATACCAAAAAAAAAAAAAAAAAACGAAATAGGCAACATGAGAGGGTAGACCAGCAGATCTATTAAACACAATATCTGGATGCAACCTGATCTTAGAACTGGCTTATAAGCCACTCATTATTGAAAAACAGGACATTATACTGGCACTTAGGAAGCCGCACTATCCATTTACTGTATTTTTTATGCTTTCTGAAGCAGTTGCTTTCAACCTCTAAAAGAGYGGGTTGGAGTTTTAATTTGACCAACCATAGCAGATCAACTCATGAGCCAATGTGACTTTTACCATCTGCTGGCTATCAAGAGCTTGTACATCAGACTGTTTATGTCTGCTGTGTGAAGAGCATCTTCAGAGGATACAGCTGTGTTGCTCTGTTTGGAAATTGCCTTTCTCATGGCCAAAGTAATGAGGCTGCAAACAGAAAAAGTTCTTCCAACTTTCTGTGTAGTTGACCATTTTCTGGCTATCTGAGAATAAATAGTCTCTTAAGAAGGGAAGAGGCGTGAAGTGGGCCTTGCAGTGGATACTGAATCCTGCCTGGATATGGAATCGAATAGTATGACTTTCCTCTGGTTTACATTGTTTATTCCCTTCTCTTTTTCTAGTGGGTATCCATTGCCCTTTCTTATTGGCATAGATACAGACACCACTATGAGAAAGTCAGTTCCTTAGGAAGTTGAATATATCTTAAATATATCTTAAAGCCAGCGTCTTGAAACTGTAAGCAAATAACTAACTGTAAGCATCTAACTGTAAGCAAATAACTTGAAGAAGTCACCCCTCACTTGGGACAAGTTTCTTCAAGAAAAATCATACCCTAAAAAAAACCTGTAAATTTAGAAAATGCTGCAAAATAAATTTCAAGAAATAAAGATCTTCAAAGGAGATTAAACAGCTGAATGTGTGAAGGGGAAGGCTCTAATTCATGCACTGCATGGACAAAATGGACTGCAAGGAAGTGAATTTTTAAATTCACCTCTGAAGCAAAAATGAATAGCTGCTAAGCAAGATTCATACAAACACAAGCATGAAAAATAATAATAGGAAAAAAAGAAGAAAGAATTTTCTTCATGCAATGGAATAGTATTTTAACACAAATACACAAACACAAAACAAGCCTTACTGGTTCTTATTAAGAAAGTATAAATGGTTTAAGCCACATCTATAATTTAACAAATTAAAACAGTCCCAAATGATCAAAAATGACTGTGGAATATATCTAGAATATATCTTGTCTCTGGCAAGTTTTTAATATTAACATACTGAGACTCGAGTAATTTTTATGAATTAATTATTAATTGCTCTTAAATGARGTCACTTTTGAGGGCAATAGTGATGAAATGTTGACTGTGCTACAGAAAGGACCATAAGATTTAAACTCATACTACTAGAGATTATATTACTCTTCTAAAATTATATTTTCATGTTTGCCTTCATCATTCTCCTAATTATTTTATGGCAAGACTAGTTTCTACAAGACATTAATTAACTTTTCATCATACATGTTATTGCTCCTCTTAGACTACTTGCACTCTTATGTTGTCATCCAGTTGTACCCAAAGCATATAAATCTCCTTTCAGTGGTCCCCTCTGACTTTGGAGCCTCTTCTATTTTATAACATACAGGATTTTTGATTATTTGAAATGTCTTCTCTTTTAAAAATATTTTATTATTATTTTCAGTGGGTTGTATCACCTCATTCATTACAATTTAAGTACTTTACTTGAGCATGCACATGTGTGTGCACAAAGGCAGAGTCTTTCTGCTCCCCCTGGATCAAGGGGAGTCTCCCTCTCCCTCTCCCTCTCCCTCTCCCTCTCCCTCTCCCTCTGTCTTCCTTTTTTCTTCTCTTCTTTTTTCTTTTCTTCAGTGATAGATATATGAAATTCTTAAGGTGACCTAATTATCTAGGTAAGAATATGGGGCAGAAAGATTCAAGTAAAGGTGGACAAGGTAGGCATTTACCAATAAATTCTTCATAAGAGTATATTTCATTTATTCTATCGTGACCATACCAAAATACACACACACACAAAAATGTTCTCATATGCGTTGTGGTCAAAATTATTAAATAGATTAAATTTTGGAAGAATAACTATGAAAATTTTATAGGATTCCTCATCCCATTTCAACCGTTCTTGGAAAACATCTAAATTGCCAGAATGCTAGTAGATGTTACTAGATAATTTCAGATATTCTCTGAATACTTCTGTGTAATACTTTTACAGTCTTTATGTATTATTTAGTCTTCATAAAATATTTCTGCTTTACCAGTCAGCAGCACCTGGAAGACAACTTTCAGAGACGCATGTTATGTACTAATACTTTTTAAATGTATTTTTTTTTAACTTCTCCAGTCATAATCTCAGGAGACCTAGGTCAGAAAATATTTTCTCAGGCTTTCTCTCTGCTGTGTAGAGGGAATCTAAAGGATTTATTTTAAACCTATCATTGTCTGAACACCATGTCAGACTAATGTGTTGTCAGGAATCTCCTGCAGGCAAGATGGCAAAGACATTCAAACATACCATCTTCAGAGAGTGTTACCCTTGGGCTATTACTGCATCACAGTCACTGGTAAGAGGGTAGAAAAAAATGAGTCAAACATAAAAACAAAAAAAAAAGGAAAAAAAAAGGAAAAATATTTCTTGATCTTCTAGAATGCGATGCTTGCCCTCCTTTAATTAAGAAGTGTCTGAAAGCAATACTGAGAATATGCTGGTTAAACAAATCTGATGATTGATTCTTAACATCTTTTTCCCTCCCTCAGACTCTGAATCTGACCTGTACTGTGTTTGGAAATCCTGACCCAGAAGTGGTTTGGTTCAAGAATGACAAGGCCTTTGAACTTAACGAGCACTATGTTGTTTCACTGGAACATGGGAAATATGCCAGTTTATCAATCAAGGGAGTGACCTCAGAAGACTCAGGCAAATACAGCATCTACGTCAAGAACAAGTATGGTGGGGAAACAGTGGATGTCACTGTAAGCGTGTACAGACATGGTGAAAAAATCCCTGAAGTTAAACCAGGCCAACTTGCTAAGCCCAGGCCAATACCACCATCAGAAGAAGTCCTAGGACATGAGGCAAATGCAAAGCCTAAACAGAAGTAAAGCTTGAAACTCTGTGTTTGAGAAACAAAACAGTAGAGATGATTTGCAGTTGAGGTGTTCCCACACATAACTAATTGGTATAGTCTGAAAGGAAACTGAGCTTTTAGAAGTGTGCTTTAGGGAGGCAGCTGTGCTACAGAACTGTACACATGTTCAACACTTTCAGCAGGAATACATGAAACACGGGGGACTTACAACTAGGTAAAAGGCAAATACCTATCAGCAGTTCCAGAGTGCAATAGCATATCCCATAAACTTACAATTCTTCCATTTCTTCCATTTCTATCCTCTCCATCACTCTGCAAAGCAAACAAGCAAACCCCACAGCCCTCTTTGAGGACACATATTTTCATTCTGTCAATGAGGGTAATGAACTGCAGTTAGATACGTATTCAGAGATGAATCCTGCTTTCTTACATAGTCTCTTTGGCTTTGAAGCCGCTGACCATGCGAATTAAAAGTCTAATGGATAGTTCCTCTTTAGTAGTGATATTTAATTCCTATTTAGTAGTGGTTTTTATTTTGTAGTTTGAACTTAACTATAGTAGAATTTTACAATTGTTCACTGTTTACTTATTGAATTATAGGTTACATGATTGTATTTCGTTTTCCTTGCTTTGTGCTAATAAAACTTTAAAAGTCACCTTGTGCTTCTCACTGCACCAAATCACACCTAACTAGATCTGTTTACTCTCTTTCATTGTTTAATTATTGCTTATTGCACAATTTCACAGCTGGTAGCATGCAGACAATCGACTTTCAATAAAGAAAACAAATTATGTTTAATCACAGTCACTAGGTGGCACTTACATTAATTTTGCTTTTTACAATATAAGTCAAGATGCAAACTCAAACTGGTACCAAAGACATGTATACAATTCAGTCACTTAGGGTAATTATGTGTTTGACTCTCCTCTATCTCAAATGAATAGCACAGCTCTCCAGTGGGTGAAGTGATGTTCCACTACACAAAGATTTAAATGGATGCTCATCATGAAACGTTCAAATAGAATGGGCTTCAGTGAGACTACTTATATATCTGTCATATAGTACATGCTTGAGTGCAACACTGAGTGTTTTAATACCAGACTGTCTATTTCATAAYAGTCCATTTATCTACTTAGATGAATCTATGTAAATTAGCAACTAGTTTTCAGCAGAGTTCTTCTAAGAGTAGACAAGCAAAGCAAGTAAAACAGATTCCCTGAATGCCACCCACCTCTCTTCAGACTTCTCCCTGTCTATGGAGTAGGATAAATGTCAGGGAAAGAGAACCTTGTGGGAGGGAGGGAAATGGGGCTCCCCTAATGGTAGGGGAGTGGTCTACAGAAATGGCATGGGTGGTCTACAGAATTGGCACTCTGTAGAATCTTAATTGGAAAAAATGGGCAAAAGTGTTTGGAATAAGCAACAGGTATTATTTGTTATCTTTGGGCTTCATGGGTGAAAGCTGGAGCTGAGTCTCCAACATTGTGCTGAATGAGTGGATCTTAAGTTCAAAAGTATAGAAATCAATTTTTGTTTTTGCAAACTAGAAAACCAGGAATATTTTCAGAATAAGCTTCTTTGTCCTTTTTATTTTTTCCCTCATCTGAGTGGCACAGACCTTCTCTTGTTTTGTCTGGCACACAAATACTTCATTTGACTCAAAAAAATATTTGATTTTGAGACAGATGAAAAGCAGGGTAAATAAAAGGCCAATTTACAAGCTGTCAGATGAAATAGGTTGGAGGAATCATCTGGCAGGTAAGGAAAGAAATATTTAGTCATTCCCCTTCTTCTTCCTACCTATCCATGGGCATTTGAACCTCTATCTCTGTTTAGGACAAGTGCAATAACCTTCAGGCTATGTTGTATCTGGAAATATTGCTTCTCCCAGCAGTTGATGCTTTTTCTCTCTGTGTGACTAAGTAAACCGGCACTGGAGAAGATCCTTGACCTAGATGTCCTACCTCTCATGTGACCATGCTAAATGTGAGACCTGAGAGGTGTTCCTTATTTCTTGTGTATCATCTTAGTTTCCAATACTGAAGAAAAGTTGAGGGTACAGTGCTGCAGACTATTCAAAAGCCCATTGGTTTGCACACATAACTGGTGATAACTGGTTCACTGTAGTTTGAAATTTCTCAGGTGAGAAACAGTGCAAATCTGCTCTGTAATCCATTAACTGCAGTGAATAGTTGAGATAAAAAAAGAACTGTCCAGCTCTGGAAAGGAAATAGTCTTTAATTGCATTATACTTAAAAAAAAAAAAAGACACTTTGCTTTTAAAGAAATGTGTTTCTGGAGAGAGAGATATACTTGGAGTGAAAAGGGAGGTAATGAAAAATAGTTCTGTGGAGTGAAAAAATTCTTTATTTACGAAATCATTGTGTCTGGTCATTGAATGAAATTTTCGGAGAGAATTAAATTGATCAAGAAGATGATATTACTGTGAGGTAGCTTAACTGGTAAAATTTAGAATATAAAGCAAAGCAAAATTTTATTTTTCAAATATCCACCAAAATAAGAAAATTAAATATTTCTGTGAAACTGGTACTATAAGAACTTCAGAAAACCTTTTAGAGAGCTAAAATAGCTCATTTTTTCTTTCTTTTCCATTCTAATTTAGATTTAAGGCCTTTAAGGTTTTCAGAATCTTTCTAAAGCAGGCTCACAAAACATCTGCCAGTTCCTGTAGCAAACAAAGTGAATATCAGCAATAATTTAATATTATTCTTATCTCATTCTACAGTACACAGGTTAAATTTAGCTCAGACTATCAAATTATTGCATGTTATGGCAGCTTTTCAGAGGTATCCTTGGGCACAGAAGACAAGGTTAGCCTCATCTCAGTTGCACCTTTAGCTGGCTATCTTAGTTAAGCAAGCTTCACTTATTTCCTTTCAGGCAAAAAGAAATAATTTATTATGACAGTTAATCCTCTGCTGAAGTGCAGAAATTATCATTCACAGGAACACCGTATTTAAAAGGCTAAGAACTTGCTATAAACTCTTTTATATTTTTCAGTGCTTGGTGTACCTTGGATTCTTTTGCACACAGTTAAAAATGTTGTTATCGGTGCTAGGAGATGAATCAGGCCAATGCTGCTTAAAAGGGACTATCTTTTCAGAGAAAACACGCATTCTAGTTGCCCAGAGGGGGCATGCAGTTGGATAGACATTAGAGGGACAAATAGGATGCTCTTGTAATCAAGTCAGATGGAATTCATAATGAGGCATATTAGCATTTGCACATACCCTTCATAGGCTTAGTGTCAGCATTAGTTTAATTAAAATACATTTTGAAGAAGGGAAGAGAAGAAAATAAAATTTGCTGAAAACTGTCTGTGTGCACACTCCCACTGAGGTCAGCAGAGATCTATTCATTTATATCGGTTGTGAATCTAGTCTGTTGTGGGTTGGGTTTTGGTTTTTTGTTTGTTTTTCTCCCCCAAATCCAGGAGCCCATAGCAGTGAATTAGCTATTTTCTTTACCCTTAAGAAATGCTTCTCTGCAATGACTTTCCAGGGGACTGGTGGGTTTTGCTTGGTCTGAGTTTCATGTTGTGCTTTTCTAGGCAGCACTCGCATGAAATGGAACATCGTTGAATTGTCACAGGAGGCAGATAAGGTGTCAGCCAGTTGTGCTGACGGGCCTGAAGTCGTGGCTGTGTCTGTCAGGTTGGCACTCGGCTTTGAGGCTGGCAAGGCTGCCTTTCCTCTGAGCACCTGCTTCCTTTGAGACTGCCTTGATATGTTATGGTTTATTTGCTTGAAAACAAGTTCTATGAAAATTCCTCCTAAGGCCAATTTACAGGTGTTTTTTATGCAGAAAAGAGTTTTCTTTTTTTTTTTAATGACAGTATTTTCCTCTAGTGCAAATCTTTCCCCAGTCCATAAGGTTCACTTGTATCCTGCAAATTGAAAACTTGGACACACTACATTAATCTGCTTTTATATGGAGACAGATTCAGGGATAATAGCACCCTAAGTGGTGTTAATGCATAGACAGCTTTTAAAGAAAACTTTTGAAGTATAACAAAGCACTTTTTTTACAAGTTCATAGAASTCAGAATAAAGCCTCTAGATGGCACCAAAAGAACGAGATAGAAATGMCTAACGTTAAAAGAACATTCTGCCAGCTATAGCACATCCATCTTTTTGATATAAACACATCACTTAGAGGATGGGAGATTATTAAAAGAATTATATTTATACCAGTGACAAGGATAGGTCCAGCAAATGCTTATTTCCTGGGAATAGCAAGTGATTTTGCAAGCAATAATGTCACCTCTTAATCTTTGCATGATGCACATTAGGAGGTTAAACATGCCATAGAAAATATTGCAGGACTCTTATTAAATCAAGTTTCTTTTTAGGATATGAAATCCATAACATTTAGGCTATATTTACAAGGGGAGATATAATTTAAGCTCCAAAAGTAAACCTTTCAGATTTAGCAGTCTCTGTAGATTTTCAGCACGCTATTTCTAATATTGAAAGGTCCACACCCTACAGTTTTTATTCATCCTTTGTAGAGGGATATTTCCGTTTTAAATTAATGGGAGGTCTGGGAGCAGAGTGCAGGATCTGACTCTCAGCACAGCCACTGCAAGATTCAATGATGTCAAGACCTGCAAGAAGCTCCTAGTAGCCTTCTATATTAATATTTCATTCCTCATTGGAATGTGCAGTAACTCAGTACTGGCTGTGTCCTTGGATATTAGCTCAAGGTTCATCAAATTGTTATATTTTTAAAAATAGYACATTTGACCTCACATTGTTTCCTTTATGAACATTTGAACCTTGTGTGGGTACAGCAAAGGGCTGTTAAGTTGCAAAAAAAAATCTCATTTTTAAGTAAATATACTTTTTTTTGTTATTGTTTCTCCTCTGTGAAAGTAATATTGTACAACTGATAATCAGATAGGAAAAAGACATAGATATCCTGCCTGCTAATAGCAATAGCAAAAGCCGTACCCATGGCATCCTAAACTCTCCAGAGCCTTGCCCTGTTGCCCAGACATCAGTGCTCCCTACAAGTGACTGTGCCTCCACATTGCCAAGGACTCCTGATGGGAAGTTGTTATCAATCTGATAATGCTGATGCACAGAGCAGGTAAGAGAGGCAGATGGAAGAAGCTACAACTTCTGTTAAATAAAGAGCTGGTATAGTTCTTTACCACGTTAAGTCATGGTTAAGATCAAAAGTTTAGAGTCTGCTGACTTACAGTGACCTCCACTGAGCCATTCTGAATGAAGAAATGCACTAAAAGCCAATCCAACAATTGTAAATCAACCCCAAAGCCAGATCTCCTGATTGCAAGATAATGCATGAGAAAGAACCCCACATAGTTGTGTACTGCTTTTGCTGTCTGAGGAAAAATGCCTTCCACATATGAAAATGGCAATCAGCCTCCCGCATGGTGCTTAATGGGAGGTAAAACACAAGACGACTCCCTGGCTGGGAGTTATGAGGCCACATGCAGATGTCTCCATCTGAGCTAATCACTGAAACTCCCTCCTTAGAAAATGGAGAGACACAAGTACTAGCAAAGCACAAGTCATGTTACTGTAAAGCAGGTGCCTCAAGTGAATGAGATGAATCATGTCCRTTTGTTCCACTGACTATAAAGGGAGCTTACAGCATGACTAGATCAGACGGGAGACATCATATTTGATGTTTCACTTTAGGTATGATAAATTCTGAACCATGTTTCTCTAGTTCAATTTTATCTTTAGTAGGAAAAATATTTACAGGGATACTTCATAATAACTGGCATTTTTGCCATGTCTATACAGGCTGGCTTCCTCCACTCTAGTGTTTTGCATTCTCTGCTCCATTCTCTGATTTCTTGTGTTATTTTTGAAATCTCTGTGAAAGTATTTGCTGATCATCAACAAATCACAATCACTTGTATTGTGACTTGTGACACTTGTATTGTGACAAGGCTTGTTTCCACCTTTCCTATCTATGTGCCATCCCTTTGTGTCAATATCTCAATAAAGAGAGGCAGTAAATCTTCCATGTTTCATTGGTGTGTGTAAGGCATGCCTCATTCACAGTATGTGTCACGCTGGTCAGGCAGGCACCCCCAAAGCCAGAAGAAACATGACTCCGTGGGGTTTGTCTGCTGGACTCCTTCCCATGTGCCTGGACCAGCTAATCTACAAACCCAAGTTCTGGATCCTCCTGGTCCTGGCCTTGACACTACATATTTTGGACTTCTGTTAGTATCAAGATAGATCCCAGATATCTTTCTTTTTAACTCTGTTATTCTCTTGATTTTGTGGTTACCTGATAGGATTGGCATTTCTCTGTAATTGTTAGCTGTCTCTTGACACTGCTCTAATGGCAGCATCTGAGTCAACCAATAAAACTGCCAGGGTCCATGGACCAACATCCCCTGCACATTATGGGAGAGTTCATGGCATGGGCMCTTGACAAGATTACACCTTAAACTTCTTGATTCTGTTCTTGACTTTTATATAGGTCTGTGGGTTGCAGGTGCAATCTCCTGAGGGAGTTTTTGGTGTTGAGGGCTCCTCTCAGACATTTCCAGGATCGAGCTGAACTCTTATGAAGTCTTTCTTCTTACCCTGGCTCTTACGCCTTTGCTCTGGTATTTACTCCTGGCCAGTACACTCCCATGTAATCTCAGATACGACCCTGTTTTCAGAGTGTGACACAYGTGCATGTTTGCCCTTGCTCTCCAACTGCGACACATGCACCTGTTTCATGATGCTAACAGGTCTTATGCCAAATCTTGTGTTCCCTTTAAATGCAATCTTATTTTATGTGCACACCTCCATTTTTACTTTGTTCAGGTGAATAATTTTTCATGGATCTTATTCCTCTCAGGATTGCATGTCTGAARTGTCCCTGGGCTTCCTGTTGTATCTTATTGGAGACCAGAGAATATCTCTCTGTTTCCTTTATCACCAAGTTATCAGTCTTTACTCCATTTAATGAACCATCATGTCCTTTGTCAATACCTTATCTTGGCCTCATGGTACTGAAGACTCAAAAGCACTCTTTCAGTCACTGTGAGAGCTCAGTGGTATCTCTTCCATAACAATTTCTGATGTGTTTTGGTTAGGCCTCATGTCCTTTACAGTGCCAAAGCATGAACTGAAAGGATGGTTCTTTTCCAAAGAGCACAGCCAGCAATTCCTGCTCCATCTGAGCACAGACCCTTGGCCTGACAGGCTCTAATTGAAAATGCCATGGGCCAATGATTTTGCRGTAAAAGTGTGCTACCAGGTCTCCTCCTGAGGCCTCAGACTGTAATTACAGATGCTCCACAGGCATTTCAGGACTGKCAACTTGCTTACATTCATCTTTTCTCTTTTGGAAAATTTTGTACCATGCTGCTTACATGCTTTACATGTTACATAACAGTATGTCGTCTATTTCTAAACTTCACAAGCATCTAATATGTAAGTGCACAATATAGAAAAATTACTGATTCTATCTGCATGTTCTACTAAGGTATTTCCTTAGTTTGTATTCAGAGAAGTAGAGAAGTCTGTAAGAAAGATACTTTATTTCGAATAATTTCAATATTACAACATATTTTTGGCCAACATGGTATTTCAAGGTGTTTGAAGGCAGCAAGAATCTTGGCACAGTAGGGTCCTTCTGTGCTTGTTCCATTAACACAAGAGTTCTCTGGGATCAGATATTTGTCAAAGGGACTCAGTTCTTTCTTGACTTGTTGACTAGAAGTCAACAACATTGAACTCATATAACTAAGCTTTGAAAAGTTTCACAAGACATTCCTGAGATTCAGTAAAATTCAATGTATTTATTCTTTCAAATCTTTTCACATGTACTTAGTCTTTTGTTGACCACTTCTTCCTTTGCTGAAGCATAAATAGCTATCAGTTATCACAGTGGTCCTCTTCTCCTGCTGGAAGAAATACTAATGTATGCATGCATTAACTCAAGAAGAATCTGGAAATTGTGTGCACTCAGAGAAATAAAATTCTAGTGATGGTCTGGAGTGAGAATTTTTATTTACTGTTTTTAGGGAGATTATGGCCTTTCCCATATACTCAATCACCATTTCATGGATAGAATACCTTTTTTAAGCGTGTAGAAAGATGAAGCAGTGAAGGAATGGAAGTGCTGGTCTCCTAAATTTTTCCAGACTATTAAAGGGCAAGCCACATTTTGTATGTTATTTTGTGTTAGCAACTGTCAAATAGAAAATTCACATGGAGAATATTTTAACTTTAAATTCCTCATCAAAGAATTGTGGAAATGAAACTAAAAAATTGAAGATGTTCTGATTCTGTTCATATCAAAAATGCCTGAAAGCAGAATTTTGTAATATCATTTTTACAAAGACTGCAAAACCTAATACTACTAGTAGCATGACCCTTTTCTAGATATTTTTCAATGCATTCAGGTATTTTAGATCAACAAACAGATTTATGGCTATTTGTAACTCAAATAGTTCAAAACTGGGTTTGTGCCAAAGAAATTGAAATTGACCAGAAACACAGCTAAGCAGAATATCAATTGACTGATCTATATTCATTGCCTGAACTAAGAGAAAGACAAAAACAAATAGGGTTATAATTCATATATGGTTAATATGTATCTTTTAGAAAAGAAAACTTCATACATTCAGGTATTTTTATTGTTAGTTCTTTAACTGTGTTCATTTTAAATGTGTTCCTTCTTTTAAAGCATTTTYTTGCAATTCTTGATTTTTCTTTTTGGCTGAATGATCTGGTTTTACAAGAAGAATGAGATAGAAAACATGCATGGAAACACAAAAATAAAAAAGCATATAGTTCACTCAGTATTTGCATTAAGTGATGATAGTACTTCTCCATGTATTATTTAAATATTGCCATCCCAATCCTATATGCAATACAGAAAAAGGCACATTAAAAAAACCCAGCAACCTAGCACTTTTTGAAGCAATTTTAAGCAGCAAAATTCTAAAAGARAAAATTTCTGTTTAATTGAGTTTGTTTATGTTAATAAATTTAAACTTATTTATTTCTCTTTGAAATCACTATTCCTCCTGATTAAAGATGGCATATATTAACGATCTTCACCAATTCCTATCCTGTTTCTGGCTCTTCAGGAGAAGAGAAGATTGAGGGAGCATCTTTGTGTGCAGCTCTGGGCTCCCCAGTATAAGAGGGATGTGGAACTTCTAGAAAGGGTCCAGCATAGAGCAATAAAGATGATTAAGGGACTGGAACATCTGTCTTCTGAGGAAAGATCAAGTGAGCTTGGCCTGTTTAGCTCGGATAAGAGAAGATCTGATCAGGAGAAGAGATTTGATCAATACTTTTTAAGTGCCTTAGGGGAGAATGTAGGGARGAGGGGGCCAAACCCTTCTCTGTGGCCAGTGATGGGATGAGGGRTTACAGGCACAAGTTGAAACACAGGAAGTTCCATCTGCATGTGAGGACGGACTTCTTGACTGTTAGGGTGACAGAGCCCTGGAAGAGGCTGCCCAGGGAGGTTGTGGAGTCCCCTTCTCTGGAGGTCTTCAAGACCCACCTGGATGCCACCCTGTGCCATGTKGTCTAGGTGTGCCTGCTKGAGCAGGGGGTTTGGACTAGATGATCTTTAGAACTCCCTTCCAACCTCAACCATTTTGTGATTTTGCAATTCTGTGATCTTATTAATGTATATAAGTATCTGAAGAGAGGGTGAAGAGAGTATGGGGCCTGACTCTTCTCTGTAGTGCTCAGTGTCAGGACAAGAAATGGGTACAGACTGAAACACATGCACTTCCATCTGAACACGAAGAAAATCTTTACTATGAGGGCGACTGAGCACTGACATGGGTTGCCCAGAGAGGTTATACAGGCTCCATCCTTGGAGATATTCAGAAGTCATCCGGACACCCTTCTGGATAATATGCTCAAGGTCCTCCTTGAGCAGTAGGGGTGGAACTCCCTTCCAGCCTCAACCATTCTGTGATTCTCTTATAAAAATTTGACTAACTGTTAGCTTTTGGACTGAACTTATCTATGATAAGTTTCTTCCTCAGAATGTTTTTCTATTATTATTTATTTCATTTTGCTTGGTTAAGGAAATAATGGTAATTTATTTGAGAACATATAAACTGTATGTAAGATAGAAGTCAAGGGAATTATTCAACATGTTTTATATATATGCACATCTATATTGTATATTATACAAGGCATATCTACAAAATATGTTTATTTCCCACATTATGAAAATAAAAATGCTTCAGAAATTCTTTTCAGCCTTCAAATCTATTGGCAAGATCTTGCAATTTGGCCTAAGGAAATTGAATGGAGAAGAGTGGTAAATGAGATTTTATTTATTTATTTATTTATTTTGCCTTGTGCTGTCTCCTTGAAAATCTGTCTAAATTTGGCCAAGGTGATGAAGAATATTTTGCACTCATATAGATATTTCCTAGAGGTAAAATCCTCTGATGATTCTGATTGACTGGTCAAGCTCCAACCATCAAGCGGATTGCCCTTTTGACAACTCCTTTGGGTTGCTGTAGGCAATACCTGCTTAACTCCTAAAAAGGTGTTGCAGTCTGGAACATCTCTCTCTCTCTCTTCCTGGGAGCAGGTGCGGGGAGAAGGAGAAGAACAAAGAGAGAGGAAAGAAAAGGCTGACACATGCTGGCTCTGACAAGGGATTAGAGGACTGTGAAGACCCTGGGACTTCAGCTAAGTTCCCTCATGTCCAGCACAGGGAAAGAAAGAGGGACTGCAGAAAGATTAGGTGGTGGCTAATAGCACAAGAGAGCAGGACAGCAGAGAAGATCTGAACATGCATATGAAATCAGGCAGCATCTAGGAAAGAGAGTTAAGTTTGAAACTAGAAAGCACTAAAAGAGCACTAATTGTAGAGTGAGGTTGCAATGAACACAGGTGACTGAGGAGCCAACGAAGAGAGGTGCTCTGCTCCACCTTGTACTTACAAAAAGAAAGCTTACAAATTCCTTGAAACATGACCAACTGCTAAGAAACCAAAAGCAGGTACTAGCAGGAAATAGTCTGACTTGAGGCTATCAGAATTCAAATTGGAAACAAGATACTCATTTTCAATAGTGAGAGTCAAATAAGAAATGGTGTGTAGCTTTCAATAGCAATTGAGATAGAAGATCTTTTTGAACAGTTACACTTTGGTTAAATGACAAGTTACTTAAGAATTGCTGAGCAGCTTTGTTTTTTGGAGAAGGTCAGGTTGGAGAGTCATTTTCTTCCTGCCACAAAAATCTATAGAGCAATTGCAGTAGTGTCATAAAATATTGAGAGAAAGTGAAACATTTGTGGCTCATGGATGTAGGGACAAAGTCTTGAACAAAAGAATAAGTGACTCTATCATTATAAAGTGCATAAAACTTCACAAAAGTGAGAAGCAACCAAAAGGAAAAATCTGGCTTAATCTTTCTGTGGCAATTCTCCCAGTGTYACAGATATATGCCAGGATTCACTTTCTTTAGCTCAACAAATGGGGATCAACATCAAATGGGGAACAACACCTTATGCAACATCAGGCTGATATTCTGAGTCACAGATTTACAATGCTAGTGAAATAAGTGGGGTCATGCTAAGTGACATGTTCTTGGACGTTCAGAAGTTTTGGCCCTCAAGGGCTTTATTCATCTGCGCTAATTCTGCTAATCAATCAAATGTTAGTTCACATTTAATCCTGACACTAAAATATTCTTTCAGGAGAATCTTAATTTGAGAGCTCTTTGTGTTCTCTCACGAGTCAAGAAGCTAAACTAATTTGATATTGCACTCCCATGATAATGAAAAAGGCTGATGCAAATAAGAGAGGGTTTACAGTAGTCTGTCTCATTGAGTTGTTTTGCATTTCAGTAGTAAGATGGCTTACTTTCTAAGCGAGGAAAAATAACACACACACAAAAAAAAAGGTCCAACAATCATACTAAAAATATAACCACTCAGTCTTTTTATTACAATAGCATCAAAATTTCTGGTAAATATCATGGCTGAATGATGCTAGAAGTTGTGCAAATAAAAAACAGATCATTAAATGAGATGTTATTTTGCCAAGGGCTGCACTTTTTATTGCACCATCTCATAACTTAGAGTCCAAGTTCTAGGCAGATGTGAGCATCTCTATTTTAATTTAAGATATAGGAATGCATTTTTAACTTTTTTGGTAGTGGAGAAAAGTTCGAGAATAGGAACTAGAAAAGATAGAAAAAATGAGAAGGTAGCAAACAAAACAGGATATATCATTTGTTGTTAGCTTCAGAAAAAGGAAAAGGGAAAGAGAAAGAGAGGGGGAAGGGAAGGGAAGGGAAGGGAAGAGAAGGGAAGGGAAGGGAAGGGAAGGGAAGGGAAGGGAAGGGAAGGGAAGGGAAGGGAGAAGAGAAATCAAGTTTATTTGGGCTTATTCTGTCCAGTCCAACCACATTACAAACAAGTGTGGATTCTCCAGGTCAGCACCTGGAGTGCTGCCACTGGAGCAACTTAGACCATTGGCTGTTCCAGTGTCTGTTTCCTTGGAGGAAACACAGAGTGTGGAGGATTCTTCTCTCAGGCCACAGGAATTGACTTTGCTGCAGGAGTAACCTGCTCCTTGACACCATTTTTTCTTGTGAACCTTCCTTCTTGCATGACAGTAATGCAATGAGTTTGTTAAACTTAAATCCCACTCATTGATTACTACTGAGCTGCTTGAAGACAGAGAGATGTTGAAAGCCGGTCACATACGGTATTATTTTTTTTCTGATGGACCACATGAAGCCCATAGTTAAATCAAAGCTGTGTCAGAATCAAGGTCTACCAGAAAAAGAAGAAACCCTCCTCAAAACAAAAACCCAAACCTGTTCTTCATGGGCCTGTCTGATTTTCAGGCTGAACAACATGCTTATCTGTGCAAGAAGCCTTGTTCATATTCACACAGTGTATTTACTCAAATGCACAGGACAAGCAATAATATGATATACAGATTTAATGAGAGGCTCTTATCTTTAGCCATAAATTCATAAATAAGCTTCTTTATCTAACCAAATATGCTGTCCTTTCCATTGTTGCAGCATTTTCTTGTGCTGCTGTAAAGCAATTTTTGTTTGCTTATTAGTATAATTGTCATAAAATATCTCGGCTTCTGAAAAGAGAAATATAAGGCTTTATTTTTCATCCTTTGTGAATGAAAATTTATCTACCACTCTTTTATAGAAATGAGGATTAGCCTGAATGCAACCCACGTTAAAGCAGGAGTTAAGCGACCTTTAATGTTTTATTGTTTAGAGTGGAAAAATAGGCTTTAGGTGATAACAAGACATAGAATGATCCATAAATCATACAATTTAAATAATATTTGCAAGTTTAAAAGTTACCAGCATCTGAAAAGATCATCTACAACTACTCGAAGCAAAGGTCCCAAATAATAATAACTTGAATAATATCAGGCAACGGATGTTAGACTAAAGGGGAAGAGAAAAAGGAAGAAGAGGAATTAATTCCATATTCGAAAACTAGAAGAAATACTCCCACCATGCCAAAGATACACATTGATACACATTACCTCAGTAATACTGAAAAGCAGATTACTCGCACTGGTGCCTAAATATGCGTTAATGATTATTTGGCCATGTGTAGCCTGTGTACAGCGTTGCAGTGCTCATGAATCAAAGCAGGGCAGCAGCTTTGCAGACTGCACGGTCCTGGGAATGCTAATGAGGCAGTATCCAAACGTTGTAACTGTTGTCACTGGCAAGTGACCATGAAAGTGATTATCTGGTCAGATATTGGAGGCTGAACTGCTATCCTCTAAATTCTCGTGGAACTCATCTGATTTACTAACTTATCATTGCATCGAGTTTTCTGGTTTGTCATGGAAACCTGGGAGCAGGCAGGGAAACATGCAGGATGCCAGCAGGCAGCAGTTGTAATGCAAACATAAGTTAAATGGCTCTAAAGTTAATGATGCAGCGTCCTCACTGCAGCCATGAGGCATGCCTTGTAATTTGGGGGAGGTGCATGGATGCTTTAAATTACTTTGGACATCGTTGCCACGACCCTGGGCCAGCTGCGTCTCGGACCAGACCCACAGCATAAGTCAGATCGCTCTAATGGCTGCTCTAAGTGGTCCTGAATGATTGTGGCAGCTATGCTGTAATGCCAAGGTATTGCTTAGTCCTTGCCAACATCCTTTACCCTCTCCTTTTTTACATCGATAGAAGGTACCATAGGAACTGCTGCATTTTTTTCTATCCCTCCAAAAAATTGCCTTATCCTGAATAATCCTTCCTGTGGTACTGGCTCAGATCTAGGGCCCTTTTAATTCAGTAAAATGCCGTAAATTTTCTTGAATGCAAAGGACAAGCTAAGCCAAKGTACTTACCCTTGATTTGCATTTGTTTTTCTTTTATTTTCTATGCTATTTTATCGTAGTAGTGTGGACACTAATTTTGCTTTAATTGTAAAGCCCAGATCCAAGAAAATGCTTTTAGAGGTATCAAAAGACTATTCATCTGGGGAAAAAAATGGTAACTGAAAAGCAGTGTTATTGACAAAATCATCCGTCAGAACAACAGAATCCTCTCTATAGTTTTCACAGTGTGATCATATTAGTGCATGTTAAAGCTGCTTGCCTGCTCTGCTGCCTGCATTTTGGTGATAAGTTCTATCTGTTATATTGCAGAGACTTTTGGTCAGAACCTTATATATTTTTCAGTTTTCTGAATATATTTCAAGATCTTAAGTTCAGCTTTTATCATCTACAGATAATTGTCACAGACAAACCAGTAGAAGTTAATTCAGTGAAAGAACAGGCAGCAACATCTACAGCTGGGGACACCAACAAACAGAATTTCAGAGGCATCAACTGAATCATGTAAAAGTAGGACAGACCTAGCAGGGAACAGCCACTGCTCTGCTGTGCAATCAAATCCATGCAGCTTAAGTCATAGTTGTAAAGTTAATAGAGTTTTTGGTGAGCTGCCACTCCCTGGGGATAATATTCAGCCTTCAGAAGGCCATGTCTAGATTTCTTGCATTCTCCTCTTCTTACTCCAGTAACCTAGACCACTGAAGTCCTTCTTCCACTGCCCTCTCCTCTTTTTTTTTTTTTCTTTTTTTTCTTTTCATTGAATATGCCAGAAGGTCCCATAAAACAGTCTGTGAGCTTAGGAGACAGAAAGTCCCAAAGCCTGGGTAAATGTCAATGCCATGGAGAAACTTTCACCCCCAAAAGGTCACACACTGCAGTTCGAACACATTCTGGGCTGGTTAGCAAGCAACCAGTCAAGTGTGTCAATTCAGTTTAATACCATATTATTATATTTATCTGGACAGTATTAAGTGAACTGCAGCCCTATGCTTTATTTTCCTTGTCTTTGTATGAAGGTGAAGGCTTTGGCTGGCTGTCCTAAAGCTGTTTCTTCAAAGATTAGCAAAAGGCCATGGTGCCTGATATGGGATTTAGAGTGAATGGGAACACCTAACACCAAAATTGTTATCCTCAGACTCTCACTGTCAAATTCTTACCATTTAGATTTCCTATTTTGTTAAGGGGCCACAGGAGCCCCTGGGACAAACTTGCATCTCTCTGAACCTTCCTCTTGTCTGCGTATCTGGAGCTCATGTCTGCAGGGACATAAGACTTCATCTTTGAGACCACTGAAGCAGAGCAGTCCTCTGACCACCTTAAAGAGAGTACTATCTTGAAAGAAAGCAGTAATTCCTGCTTTTGAGGGAGAGAGGGGAGTGGAAAARGGTGTAAGAGATTTCCAGGCTGTGAATCTCAGGTAGATTTCTGTGCTGCCTGGTAGTGTTGTGATGCTGATGCAAACCTGCTCTTCAGGACTATATTTTGGACTACCCTATGCTTGATATGCCTCTTTTTAGGGATCTACCTGTCCTATGTCTGGGTGTCTATAGTACAGGCACTGCATTGTTTAGCGTTTGTATATCTAAATCCTTTTGGGAAGTTATATTTTGCTGATTACAGCTGGTTGCTGTGCTATAATGGGAACATACTGTGGGAGCAAGAATTATCAGATTTGTTTAAGAGGTTTTCAAATGTGAGAAAGTATGCCATGGACAGGTGTGTCTTTTTTTTTTTTTTTTTGATTTTGCAAATACACACAGGTTGTTTTTTCCCCAGACAACAGCATTAGGTCTTCTTAGCAGCAGCAGATGTTACCAGGCCCTTCAAAGTGTTACTGATTATGTATTGCAATACAGTAGAGATTATATATCGATTACACAACATTTCTTAAAATATTGGCTAAAATTTCCACAGTCAGTTAGAAGACTATTGATAAATCATTCACTTGATATTTATTCACTTATAATGACTATTTTTCCTTAGATGATTACTTTCTTGGAGTTTATTGCATAAACGAAAAAAAAATTCTAAAGCTGTATTTTGTGCAGGTTAGTCAACACTTTCTAAAAGGCTTTTGAATATTATAACTGCACCATTTGTGAAGGCAGTCTGCTGATCATTGCCTTCACTTTTCTGAACATTATCAAACATCTAATTTCTATTCCGCTTTAGGGTCATGCTAAGTTACCAATTTAAGACAGTAGCTGTGATGTTGACAGTTTTAATTTGTTCCACTTGATATGCTAGTAGGCCTATTGTCTGTTCAAAGTAGATTTTGTGGTTCTGAAAGAGACAGTTTTGGTATTTTCTGAGCGCATTGCAATTTGTGCTCATATTGCAGCTTCAGACATCTCCTTGGGGGCAAGTCTAATTGAAGTTGCTTGATTTCTGTTACCAATCACAGTCTTTCAAACTGTGTTTCTTTTCATCTCTAATGCTTTAGGCTTCTGCTGTATTAGTTGGACCACTCAGGTGTAACATTTTCTCTGAATCTGCCTACTTGACCACAGCCCTCTGGTTTGCTTCGTTGGGTCTCTCAGCTAACATTTAAAAAGCACCTGATGAATTCTGAGACTGTCAGGTACCTATGAGATTTTGTTTATCACTTCTTAAAATTATTACATGTAAATTAAATCGTAAATCTAGTTCTGCCTGTCAGTGAGTGGCACCTTAAACCTTGAACTTCCAACAGCCCCAGGAAGGAATTAGCCCGGATACGGCCCTCTAGTATGCAATATTCACTTAAAAGGCTAATGTTTTAAAGTTCCTAGAGAAATTACTTTACTGGATCACTGTGCAGAAATAGTATGTGCATTTTTACTGGTGGAAAAAAATGGTTTTGTTGCCAGTTTCTATAGTATGCAGTAGGTTATGAAGAAAAAATTATAACAACAACAAAATCTTATATGCATTTGCATTACAGTTAATGGAATTTGTAAAAGGGAGATTGAAGATGGAAATTTCCACAGCAGTACACCGCCCATGATAAAAATGCATAGATATAGCATGCACTGCTTGACATTGTAGAAAAAAGTATGCAATGTTGTGTTACTTCACTTTTAATTCCTTACTTAATTTTAGCAAATTCTTCACATGCATGGGAATTTTTTAACTAAAAGCTATAAAAAAAACCCCTTTTAAAGTGTAATTATCTCATCATTAATTAAAACCTGTGTTTGGACCTCAGTGTAATTTGCATTTTCGGGTAAATGGCTAGTCATGCAAAGCTTTCTTCCCAACAACTCATGAACTGGATTTTTCCAGTTGTTTTTCTATTCATCCCCAAAGTTTCTTTCCCAAAACCCAAGCGTTCAGGGTCTGGTGTGCAGCAGCACCTTTGACTCCACTCAAGGGTCTTCTGAGTTTGAATGAGTATCGACAGCATCTTCCCTTTCCCTCCCTCCCTTCAGCGTTACTGCAGGGATATATACTTTCTATTAGGAAAGTCACTTGGTAGAGGATGCGGGAATGGGATTTGAGTTGCAGGATAAATGGTGGGAAGACCAAGCATGTGAAATGAAATGCGGCAGGGTGCTTGGTAGGAGCTTTCTCTTAATGTGGTGGTGTGTTACAGCTCTAAAATAGCACCAGTCTCTCTCTCTTTGCCTATGACTGTAGTTTTGACCCAGCAATGGGAAGGTCTCTAGAGCTTCTCTCCCACATGACCTCCCTGTGCTGAAACTCTGGCCTGGTTATGAGTGTGCAAAGCAAACCAGGAGGCAACTGCAAGTCCCTGCAAAGTGTACAAGATGTGCTTTATTGTCTATAATCCCGAAATAGGGAAATGAGACACAGAAAATTTAGTGATTTACTTCTGGGAGCAAGCAGAGCCAAAGTTAGTTCCAGTAGCAGAAATAAAGCACTCTCCCTGCTCAGTTATATCTCTATTTCACTTACATTTTGTCATGAGGCTTTATACAGAGACTCATTTCACTTGTGAAATTCATTTCACTTGTGAAATAATTTAGGATACAAACTCACATCTCTACACAATCTCCACAAGTATTTTAGAGTGGTTCAATAGCAGTTAGACCTTTGCTTACAAAWTAGTTGTTACTATATACCACTTGGAAGATATCTATGAGATAGATCCAGATCTATTGCAGATTAATATATTTCCACTGAAATCATGCTTCCTGAGCAGCTCAAAATTGCAATATTTCCCTAAGTATATAAGTGAAGCATTCCWGTGATTACAGAATGAAAATCATGGACAAAATTACTATGCATGAAATAATTATTACTAATCTTTAGTAACATCTTACATACACAAGGGTGCCATTGTAGAGCATAAAACGTTTTTTATTTAAAAGATTTTTAATGTGTAATATTTTCCTCTTATATGTAAATTCTTAAAATTTTAAATTAAATAAGATTGTATGCAAGGAAAATCTTACTTTTATACAAAATCTAGACAAATAATCCTAAAAAGACACAGTTTGAGAAAAACCACAAATTTTGCTGCATATGAGTATATATCCATAAGAAAACCTTGCTCTCAAGGGAATGATGACCTCTGAGTGACTTATTAAGGGCAAGTGAATCCCTCAAAAGAAAATCAGCATTCAGGCAAACRTACTGAGGATATATTTGGACACTAGATAGTCTTTGCTGACAAAATTCTATCACACTGTTGCCTAAAATAATGATGCTCCATTTTGWTTTCTAAATATCTCATAGTGCACTAAAAATGCATGGAACTAGTGCAGTTTACTGAACCATGTCATGAAAAATAGAATTGCTCAGCATAAGCCTCAAGAGACTTGAGCTTGTACATGAAGCTTTCGTTAAATTCCTTCTATTGAATTTTTCATACCATTAACTYATAAAATAGATGGACCTATAGACTTCTGGTTACTTTAAAGTCTACCAAATTCTAGTAAGATCAGAGGGAGAACTGTCATATATAGTTAGGAAAAGTTTTTAGAAGGTTCAGCTTGCTCATTTAAGTCATCTCCTCAAGCGAGGGAGAATATATACATAAAGAATGGTTTATACTTGCAGCAAATGGGAACTATACTAGTGTTACCAATACCATGAGTAGTGAGTACCATTCAACAAATCTCAGCTGCTGGAAAGAGCAATTATTTTTTTACATAAGCTCAGATGATTCAGCAGAATTCAATAAACTATAGCAAGGCACTTTRACCCAAATATATGGCTTATACACACTCCTGCTGTTTAAAACTACTAAAACTAGCCATGACAGATACATGCATTACTGTGTGGCAGTCAGAATGCACTTCTTGGTAAACACCCCAAATTGTGAGGTATGTTAAGACATGTTAAGACAGAGATTGGAATAGAAAATTTCCAGTTAGAGATACTAATTGTAGTATAATTTATTAAAGCTTCTTTAAACTGTTGACATTTAAAATCCATAGTCCAAATTTATTAATTGAGCTCCACATCAGAGCAACATATTCAGTTTACTGTTGACTCCTACAGTTTATTGAAAGATGATACTGCGTGGCCCAATGTATCATAATCAGTTTGCAGAGAGCTCCTCTGCTGCAGAGGTATCTACATTAAATTACTACAGCAGATTAAAAGAGAGGGGAATATTTTAAATGACATTAAAATTGAGSTGTAAATCTTTCACTTTAAAAACAGAGGCGGAGGAGATCTCATTTCTCATCAAAGGTAGGTGACTAATTAGTCTCACTCCAATTAATGCTTGTGTTATACAGAAGAYGATTCTGTCTAGATTTTTATCCTTTGAACATATGGCAACAAGGAACCTGGAGAATCTTCATCTTTCATGTTTGTACTAGTACCTTAAAGTGTGAATGCAAGGGTTATGTGTAAATGGTGGTGTATTATTTTGGCTGCAGGGATAAGTACCTGCTATTTAATCACTTTTTTYCCCCTACTATTTAGAACTGATAAAGAACAGAAGCTAGGACAAACAGAAACTAATTTTTACCATAATGTTTATTTAGGTCTGTACAATGTGTTTTGTAAGCATATCCASGCTCAGGTTTCCAGTGCAGGGAAGAGGGCTAATATCTAGGCTGAAGGAAGATGCAGAGACCTGCCTTGAAGGCCTCTCCCAAGATGACTTTGCTAAAAAAATACCCAACAACCCTCAGCTTCCTACAGCCAGTTCCATGAGGCTGCCGAGTCCCTTCAGCTCCTGTTGTCTTGTTGAAGATGCCAAGCAGTACAATGACGGAGGAGGAGTGCAGTAAGGCTCCAGGAGCTCAGGAACGTGGGCTTTTGGTCAATATCTTGCACTACYCATGCCTATGACTGGGCCTGCCAGTGGTAAGAGAGGTGCCGGAAAAGCAGTTGTGTGGATAAGTGGTAGTTTCTGCTGTTTCCAACAGAGATCACTAGCTTAATTGTGGTATATAAAAGTGACCATTTTCTCAATTTTGGGGAAAATATTACTTCTTTTTCAAGTTGGTAAGGTAAGGTATAAAAATTATTAAACTGTGTGTTAATTTACCTTTGAAAATATTTAAATATAGCTTTAATGGTTTACTTTTAGCTTAAAAACTTAAATTTAGGTTCATTACAAGTTAGACTTTCTCCTGATTGCTAAGAAACTATTGCCAGGAATAGAGGGTAAATCTCTGACTAGAAGGATGCACAACCAAGATCCTTAAATAAAAAAATGCTTCTCTTAACACTGTATGCTTTGAATTGTTTACTATGAGCTCTCTGCCTTTGACTCTTCCTGAATTTCTCCAATGCCTTCTACGACATTTCTCTTAAAAAAAAAATAAAAAAATAGACGAGGACACTGTTTTTCAAGCAATGGAGTAGAAATCAAGTGCAAATTCCTACACAGAGATGTGTTATGTGTAAGGCTTTGACATATAACTAGGATGCCAACTCAGAGTACACAAATGAAACTGATGTTGACAAATTAGTTTGCATAGTGCCTACATGTTTGGGATCTCCAAGTCTGAGGGTTGCAAAAGTACAGGCTAAGATCTCCAAATTTCCAGTGAGACTTACATAGAGATCACAGTATTCATAGGTTCAGAGTCTTATTTCACAGAAATAAAATACAGGCATGTAAAAACAGACTTATCTTGTTAGCGAGATCCTTATAAATAGTTGCTGATAATACAAGATTTCTACCATGAACAAAGGACATATTTTCAGCCTGTCCTTTGTCATTTTAATAGCTCTCAATTTAATCAAATATATCCACAGTAATTCCTGTGACAAAGGGAGTCTCTCAAAATCTGTAAGATTATTCAATTACAATTCAGAGAAATTTGCAGCTGGGSTGACTAAATATAGAAGTCTCCAAGAGCAATAGTAAAAGAGAGTGTGCGAGTATGTGTGTGTGAGAGTTTTACTTTCTCAGATGAGTAAAGTGAGGAGATAGATGTGCTTAAATTTCATGGTGAGTGGAGTCAAAGCTCCTGATATTGGGTCAGGACCTGGTCGTTTTGCTCTTCTACTTCTCTCTCTTTGCTATGTACAGATCCTAYATTTACATGAAAAAGTTGCACTGATTCTTATGCGATCTTTTTAGATGTCCATGTGTTAAGAAAATGTGGCTCTTGGTCTAAAAGCTGTTTGGGGCAATACATAGATTGCTGTTCCTTTTTGGCTGAGTCCAAAATGACTAGGTGGCTAGGTAGGCTAGCTGCTGCCAGTAGGTGGCTGCTCCTCATGGGAGGTCCTCAAGAGCTTGGAAGACCTTGAAAATCCCACCAAGAGCAGGATTGTAAC
Organism: Nothoprocta perdicaria; assembly: GCF_003342845.1. Classification (NCBI taxonomy): domain Eukaryota; kingdom Metazoa; phylum Chordata; class Aves; order Tinamiformes; family Tinamidae; genus Nothoprocta; species Nothoprocta perdicaria. Next base: position 1,062,193 of record NW_020454494.1, read on the forward strand.
AGCAGTTCTTCCTAGCTTTTTGTCTGTAAAGGAGATGATATTGATTGTGAGCTGCATTACCATGCATTCCCATGCCATGTACACCACAGATTTTGCAGTCCCTGAACTGCTGTGGGAGAGTGTCCATCTGATTTAGATGTTCCATCTGGTTAACAAGAGACAGTTGAAGCAGGTTTCTCAATGTCACTGAATGCAGGTCCACTGCAAAAATAAATGTAATCACCTGGCCACCTGCCTCAGGGCTTTTTGTGTTTCTGCAGTTCAGAAGTGTTTCCTGGTACAAGTCACAGCAGGGTTGACCGCAGCTCTTTGCTCCTGCTACTGTAAGGTCTACAATAAAAAGGGAGAGGATTGTTGAAAAATGGGCATATCACAACAACACTTTTTTCCCTTTCTGTATACATTCCTCCTCCATGTATATAGTGTGCTTAGGAAGCACAGAGCTAGGGTGCTATAAATGTAGCTGTTTCTGGAGCCAGAAAAAGGATCCTATTAGGCAACATCGTTGGGTAGCCACTCCCGTTTTACAAAGACTAGCTTGTCTGGCTCAAAGTCTGTTTTGGAGCATGAACATGGCCCATGATGCTTAAGTATGCTCAGAAAATGCTGAAAAATAAAAGAAATTCAGTCATGCTGAAAGATATCATAATTTTAATAGTATAAAATTGAACAAGGTTACTTCTGTGAGCACTTTCTGGCCTTGGCTTGTAAATCAATTCAATTCCTGATAAAGAAATCCATGTAAATCCAATACTATTACTTCACTTGTTCATATACCTTGCCAGAGGACTCTTTTTCTATAATAACGTATAATTTCTGCACTGTTGCTCTACGTTCATCTGAATGGGATCTGTCTCTCTTGGATTTACACATTCTCTTGAGCTTGCCTGCTAGAAAAAGAGAACTACTGTTGCAGTTTGAAGATGGGGAGTGGRAGATGGGGGAGTGGGGGAAGGACTGTTCAGATTCACAAACAGTCTGTCGGCCGTAGGTCGGATCACCTTTCTAGGAGCGAATCGAGTTCATGAATAGTATGATCAACTAAAAGCTTGACCCTGGCATTATCAGATTCATGAACAGCTTGCCTTCCAAACAAGCAGTCAAGTTCACGAATAGCATGATTTACTCAAATGCAACATTTACAAAGCAGGTTTCAGATGTCAGTACAGGAAATTCTCTACTACAGCGTGGGATTTTTAGCTAGCTCTGATGTACAAATATGCAATCATCACTCACCCCAGATGATGGGAGAGGACYGTCAGCCTTGAGTCTCCTCAGGCAGCGTCCTGACCCGAGGGAAGGAAAGGGAGTTCATCCAGTTGACCAATGCCAGAAGTTACAATGGAATCTTCCCTCTAACTTCTGAATCTCCTCAGGCAGCGTCCCGTCCTGAGGGGAGAAAAGGGGGATCGGCTCACAAATTAGAAATGGAATCTTTTCTTCTTTACTCCCTAGCCTCCTTCTTTCCTCCTTTCCCCCTTAGCTCACCTTTTATCCTCTTTCCTTACATTTAGGTGGAGCCTGAGTGACCATAATCGTATTTATTTTTGTTATTGATTGATGAAAAAGGTTCTCGCTGTCATTTAAAGGTACAGTCAATTGAAAATCTAGAGCGCATGCTCAATGAGGAGTGGTCATACCTCAGAGGCAGGTAACTTTTGGGATGGAGGTATGTTTTGACATTACAATGAGCTTATAATGAGCAAAGCTCAAGTTAATTCATCCAAAAGGAGTGATTTGCCATCCTTGCTAGCTCAGCACTCGACATGTTATCATACATCTCTCCCTGGACGGCTACTGTGAGGCTTATCAGCAGCCCAGCACAGGGAGTACAGCAGAGTTTGGCTGTGGTGTCTTCCCTCCTCTCCACCCTCTGTTATTCCTCTCTGCAGCTGTGAGGAGGACAGATTGTGTTGCCTAGGGAACTGCGGAGGAGCAAAGTCCCTGCGTATCAACCACCCTGTGATGGTGGCAACTGTGGCTCACCCCAAGAAAGCCTCTGTAATGCAAAACTTCTCTTAGGCCCTATTTTTTTTCTAAGTTTCCCCTTTTCAAGCAATTCTTCCACAACTACATGARTCAAGAAAACAAGCAAATCATGTATCCACATCCACACTCCTGGATTTTTATGGCACAATGTACATGTTAACAGAAGAATTATTACAGTCAAAGTGTAACCACCAGTAGCTATATGGGTTTTTGCTTCCTCAGTTGTTTATATATTGGCAGTAAGTATTACAGTATTTTGGTAATTCACTTGAATCTGTGAAGAGATTATATCAGTGACACAGAGAACTGGCTAGGAAACCACTGTCCTTCTACTTTTCCAGCATTTCCAAGGTACTTCTGCTTTTGCAAATTGCATCTTGAATGGCACCAACTGTGAGCAGTTTGCTCCTCTGTGATGAGGTGTTTTGCTTTCTTGGAATGAAAGGAAGCTTCAGAAGCCAGATCCTCAGCTGGTGTGAATATCTGAATAGTGCCGCAGTAAATACACTGCCATTTAGGCTGCCCCCTGATGCTCCTTTTCATTCTCTGGGAGTGATGCGTATCATCACACTCACACAAACCTGACACGGCTGATGTTATTCAAGAGGCAATTTGCAAAGCAGAAGTGCTTTGTGCACTTTGTGTAAGGTGAAAGGGACAGTGGTACTCTATCCCACTACTGAAATGCTGTTCACAGGCTGTAACCTCAAGCAAATCACCAAAACTTACCTACTTTCAAAGCAGAAGCCACTAAGTGGTCACTCAAGGTTACACCAGTAAATCGAAGACAATGGAACTGACCATTTATACTGGTTGCAAGTCTGCCCTAGTTTTCAACAATATATCTTTTATATATCATTCCACTTTCATTTTTCACGTTCTGGTTTTATTGCAAATAACTTATTTTCCTGGTGCCCACCAGGTAAGGTCGGGCATGTCATGTGCCACACACAACACTGTGTAGTAACTCTCTTAGGTTGGATCATGCGACTGGGGAGCAGAGACAGCACTGGTTARGAAGATGAAGGGAGGGAAAATAGAAGAATCATTGAATAATATACAGACAACGCACTGAAAGAGGCCTCAGAGGAGCTCTTCAAGAAAGATGAAACAGAAAGTAGATTCAAAAGACAAATGGTGAAAGATGAGGAAATTGAAGAAATGTAATAAAAGCTCTAAACTTCTGCTTTATTTGACAGTAATTGTAGGAAAGTAGATGTTACATGCTATTTATGCAGTCAGTGGTAGCTGCACCTCTAACATGGGTCTCTTGAATGAGATGGCAAGAATACTTGGTAATGTTTCACAAAATTTAAACAGTAACAAGATCCAATACAATTTAGGAAGTTTTTCTATACTTTGGGAAAACTCATGTAAATTTTCGATATTCCATTTAAYTATTAATTGTACCTCTAATTCACTAAGTAGTCATACTACAAGTATTATTTTGTCRTGATGTGGAATCAAACTCTTTGATCGCCTTTTAGAATCATTTAGATAAAATGACTTGAACATAAAAAAAAATCTGGATTTTATTCCTTTGACTATTAAGAGTTCCTCAGGTGATTTTCTGGGATATGGATGTCTAAGCATCAAGTTTTAGATTAAATGAGCTGGTCATCATTTTTACTCTAGGCTAACAAAGACATGAGCTCCTGAGCYAGAACCCCAAAGGAGACAGACACAGTTTCCAGGAGAGAGTAGAACAGACTTCACCCCGCATTGTAAACATCTATGGTAGAAGTGCATGTGTAGTACAGATGAGCAAGGACTTTGAGCTTTCTTTACTGTCATTGAGGAGAATAAGAATTTCCTATGGTTCAGGCCATTTGGACTGTTTTAGACTCCATGTTAGAAGAAGGTGACTTGCTTCCTGGCCAACAGTGCAGATGTAAACATCTGAGACAGGACTCTGGCAGTACTGGATTCACGAACAACCTAGTTGGACTGTAGGTCCAATTGCCTTCCAAACAAGTAGTCAAAGTTCACAAGTAGCATGATTTATTCAAATGCAACATTTACACAGCAGGTTTCAGATGTCAGTACAGGAAATTCTCCACTACAGCATGGAATTTTTAGCTAGCTCTGATGTACAAATGCCCAATCATCACTCACCTCAGCCAGATGATGGGAGAGGGCTCTCAGTTTCCAGGAGTCTCCTCAGGCAGCATCCCAACCTGAGAGGAGGAAGGGGAGATCATCCTGTCAACCGATCCAGAAGTTATGATGGAATCTTCCCTCTAATTTCTCTCCTCAGTTCAACTTTATATATTTTTTTAATATTTAGGTGGAGCTTGAGTGGCTGTAGTCATACTTACTTTTGTTATTGATCRATGAAAAAAATCTCTTGCTTTCACTTAAAGATATAGTCAATCCAAAATCTAGAAAGCATGCTTAGTGAGGAGTGGTTGTACCTTGGAGGAAGGTAACTTTTCAAATGGGGTGTGCATTGGCATTATAATGAGATTATAATGAGTAAAGTTCAAGCAAAATTCATCTGAATGATTTTTGGATCATTTGGATGATTCATTCCATTTGGATGCATTTTGCCAGCTTTCCTGGCTTAGCACCGGACATCTTATTGTACATGGGGAGCTACTGTGCAGCTTATCAGCAGCACAGCACAGTACAGCAGAGTTTGGCTATGATGTCTTCACTCCTCTCCRCCCTCCTTTACTYCTCTKTGCAGTTGTGARGAGGRCAGATTGTGCTGCCTAAGGAACTGTGGAGGAAAAAAGTCCATGCATACCAGCCATCCTGGAAGTGGCAACTGTATCTCACCCCAAGCAAGCCTCTCTAATGCTGTAGATTCTGTTAGGACCTATTTTTTTTCTAAGTTTCCCCTTTTCAAGCAATTTTCTCACAATATATATGATATGTATGACATTTGTCAAAAATCATGGAAGAACGCTGTATGTAAATAATGGATTAAATAAAAAGGAGTTTAGAAAGATATGACACTGTTCTACTGAGCAAAACCACCCCACTTCAACATCGTGGTATTGCCAGGGATTTGGAAAAGTTCAAAGACTACAGCGACAACAGTCATGATATGCATTCCTATCACAGCTACAAATTTCACAGCTATAGACATAAGTATATACAATTAATTGCATTTTCTTGGCTGAAGGACAAATTAAAAGAATATCCTATAATATGAAAATCCCTTAGGATACAGCTGGTGAACTTAAATAAAGTGGTAAAAATAAAACTGGCTTTTTCACTTTTTTTTTTCTTTTCAGTCTTTGAATCATGTAGCTAATGACACATTCAAAAGGTATTAAAAGTTTAATGGAATTTACTATAACTTACATGCAGACTTTTTTATTCCTAAAGGGTAATTATAATTATTTGAATTCTTCACTTCATTAAAGATGTCTAAAATGAAGTCAGGGAAAGCTCATGAACATTCTTCCATGGCTCAGTTCAGATATTAATGCAACATTGCTGCTCTGGAGAAATTTGTTTAGTGAAACAGAACATCTGCTTTTAAAAGAAAACTAATTCCTCTGTTCTTTACTGGATTATGCATTTTGGTTGGCTGTAAAGATACGGTTAGGGGAATTCATTACTGGGGCTTAATTCTTCAAACTGATTTGGTAGGCTTTCTGCATCTCTATAAATTGCTCAAAGGAGACTACCCCCTGGAGCTAATTAGAAATTGTAAAGTAAACCTACAGGCTGGCTCTATCTTAGTTGTTAACACGGGAGTTCRCTTCTGGTACAAAGTTTGATAAATCTAGTCCGATAGTAAAATCAGATGACAGTAAACCAAAGTTTAATTTAAACAATATGAAGTGTAAATTTGTATAAGTGTAGGAAATACAATCATATGTTGACAATTAAAAGGAACAATATCTACTTTTTTTTTTTGTAAATTTCTTTACAGAAGATAATCTTTGCAAGTAATAATTTTATAAAGTTGTGGAGTCAAGTGAMTGTAACAAGTCTTCATCTCTGTGACCGATGTGCGAACATGACATAGGATTGTCCTTATCCCATAACCTACAAGTAGGAATCAGCAGATATATAGGGAGGATGGGTGCGTGTGAGAATACAGCAAGAGGATCCTTGTTACAGCCTCTATGCTAGTACTATAGACCAACAGCCTCTGTGCTGCAGAGTCTGGGTTCTTGTAGCTATTGTGCCAAGGGAAAACTCTAGAGACCATTTGAAGGAAGATAACACAGGACTGAGGAAGATTTCAGCATCATTTTCATTTCCTTCCATCCTAGCAATCAGAACAATCTATCTTGAGATTTTATTTCTAGAAATAGAGATTTTCCTATGCACCCGTATAGGTATGTATTAGTGATTACTGTGCATTCTTGCTTTTACTGCTTATTCTTCATGCAAGTTTATTTGAAAGTCCCAAGCCCCAAAGTGCTAGTGCATGCTTGATCCTCCTTAGGGAGGCCTGCCATGGTTCGTCTGCTCCAAGCAGACCCTCTCTTTGATCATCTCTTCACATGTTGTGGGCTCTGGCTTCTTCTCTGTGGTCCTTGGTAGGGATGATCTAGGTACCCCACCTGTGGGATGGTTGTTAGTGTCATTGAATATATATTTTCTTTGGCAATTTGTAGCAACCACATAATGGAAGGGCTGCCAGAGGAACTAGAGGGCAATTACTCTTTAAATTATTTTTTTTTTCCTGTTTCTCCTGTTAAATTTATTCATAGCTGGTTAAATAGTAAAAAAAAAAAAAAAAAAAAGAGACCTTTCTGCTGCAAGATTATGGTCTTATAGTCCTTTCCTAATTTTGTGATTTTAAAGACTGGCATTTCTCTTTAGTTTTTATGGGTTGCATAAACGGGAGGATTAAGCAGAGACATAAGTAACCACTTAGGTCCTGGAAGCAGCTTGGCATAATAACACTGAGCAAAGTGAAGGCTAATTTACTCAAATGGGGAGTAGAGTATGTTTGTGATGAGTATGTGCTGCATATGGTGGTATCTGAGCTTAATGTTATCACAGCTCATCTGCTCTTAATTTTTTGAGGAGGCTTAGATAAGAGGGGTAGAATTTCTTTTATTTATCCTGTATATCCTTGTTTCAAACAGGTAGGCATATTCAAAAATTRGTAAGATCTTGTGGTTTGCTCTGTCTAAAATGACTTGTTTGTCTTGTCAGAAAGTGTCTGTGGAAAGAATTTCCTTACCTTTGAGTAAAACTCCTCCACATCAGATGGAACAGGTAAACTACATCACCAGATCTCATAAAATCAATACAGAACTCCRGAGTATTTTCACGATAGATACTTATTTATTTACATGGTTCATTTTGTCTGCTCTTAGCAGCATTATAGATGTAGAGTTATTTTTATGGCAGAATGTATGGTTCCTGTAAGACCCTTTTGGTTATGGAGCATACATCTGTCTTTTTAGTTGTTGTAAAATTTTTGCACAGTCTTATCAAATTRTTATCAAATATGTATTCTCAGTCGAGCTTATAGCACTTTTAGTTTATTTTRCTTATATGATACATTCTTAAAGTCTTTCCTGATTTTGTGGCTCTGCCTTCTGATAAATCCCTGTGAAATACTGTTTTTAGCATTAATTACTGAAAGAGCTGAGTAAATTTGGATGTTTATGATAAAATATTTAGAAAACAATGGGAACTTGGCCTTAAGTGCTGTAGTTTTACTTCACAACTTGAGATGGCCAGATGTTCTCATTCCTAATGGAGTGTTCCTTGTTCATTATTGCCACATTGTCAAGTAGTCTAGCTGTTTTATTGAAAGTGCTTCTGAATCAGCAGCCGTCAGTAGGCCTTGAAAGAGATAKTTCCGTGCAAGGAGCCTTAACATCTTTGAACACAATAAACCTGGGGATGTTTGAGACCTCTTTTTTTTGCAGTAATATTCTTGCCCCTTAGGGACACCCTGTAAAATCAAGGACTAAATTATTTAAATTATTCTGGAAAATAATGAATAGCAAGAAGAACAATGACTTTCTTTTAAGTGCACCATGAAACAAAGAGGCTGATTTTTCTGTTTTTTGTTTTTTTTAGATTGTGCTCTAAACAAGCTTTTTGGAAAGCTCTTCAGCTCTTCACGAATCTTCAATTCCATGYGCACTAATTTTTGGAATTAAAGTGAAGATCACCTCTAAGCTCAGGCTCATAGGAAACTTTCAGTGASAACTTCTGAGTTTGACTCATGGCTSCAGTTCGTGGAGCTGATGGGAATATAATGTCCGAGGTAAAGCTTCACCTCCACATCCTCTAAGCACATTGCATAAACATAAAGCACCACAGCACTAAGTGACTGGCAGCCAGTTTCTTACTCCTGACTCCCTGCCCTCYGTAGTTTGCAATTAGCTACTCGGCTAAAGGGAGAACCAAGGCTGGCTCTAAGAAAGGCTGGAAGAGGAATTCCATGTACACGAATAAAACATAGACACAAAATAAAGTATAACTTGGCTGTTTTGGTTCAGGTAGATGAAGTAAGATGAATCCTCCACATCGTCTGTGTCTACTTTTCAGGAAAAACTAGATACCAACCATTCCAGATCTTTCCCTTGGTTTATTTGTGCTAACATGTACTCTGTTGTCAAAAAAGCAATATTAGCTTGAAATCTGTTACATTTTTTTTGGTGTTTATTCTCCGTATTGAAATAAAAATAAAAAATAACCCAAGCCTTTTAACAGTGTAACTGATTCCAGTCCTGACAAACCTTATTTCAGTGAATTTCATCCAGTTCCTAAATCAAGTGTGCCTTTATTGCAGCTCTGGGAGACTTAGGCTTCACACGCTCTATTTGTAGTCAAAAACCTTCCACTTAACTTACAAATTAGTGCTGTAGCATCCTGTTTGCATTTCAGTTGAGGATATTGAAGTACTATGTGCTGTAAGCATGAATTTGTACTCTAATTTTTRAAATAGAAATGTATGAAAAGGGAATACTTAGGTGTTTGCCAGTCATCTTGAAATCAGCGTAATAAAACTGTAGGTTAAGGTTCTGTTGATGTATGCATCAACAGAAGATGACATAAGAGTTATGTTTTAGAGTGAATACTCCAAAGGCATCAGATTGTTTCAGATTGTTTTCCAATCTGAAAATTAGTGGTTTAAAGAATTAAGCTGGAACAAGATAACTTGAACAAAGGGAATTCAAACATGATAGGCAGCTCTGATTAATTAAAAAGCTTGAAACTATCTCCTGCTCATTGTGTCCTTTCTCAGCATGTCCTTTTGTCAAGTCACCTTTTCAATCTAGTTATCATCAGTGGCTTTCCTGAAACAAATTCCACATAGTGGCCTGCAGATTTCTAGAAAATATTTTTTCCAGCACCTCAGAGTGTTAAATTTTGACCATGTCTCTAGCATAACCTTCCTCTACTTAGGATTCAGACACTATGCAGCAAATATATCAGATGAATTAAAGCACAGTCTACTCTAAAACTCTAATTTACATATTATTTATTAATAGAATTCTTTGGGACTAATCTTTTAATTTTTATTTATATAATTATGTTTGATGATGAAGCAATTTAGCAGGTAAATTCTGCCATGACATAACTACAGATGTTAGATGAATAATGAGGACCACATATTTCCACACAGGGATATAAATCGCTAAAATAAGTGGCAGATGCCAAAAAAATACTTCATTGCTTTAGTGCTGCAAAACAAATTAGATAGGGAAAAATGTAGGTAGTGTACAGAATGAGGATGCAAACCTTGGAAAATATTTTTACAGGATACTCGGAACAGTCAGTTCCCCATGTGCTTCACATTTTAATGCTGGGGGCAAGAAAAGCTAATGTGATCCTTGTATAGGTAGAAAGCAGAAATAAGGTCATGAGCTTGCCTCTGGCTGCACCACTATTAAGGCTGAAATGATAATCCACTGCATCTGCCTCTGTAATTTAAGGGGGATATATGGAGATAGTTTGAAGGAAGACCCTCAAAATGACTTACGAATCGGAAAACAACGTGAGACTTAAGTTACTTGACTTATTTGGCTTATTGAAAAGCAGGCTGAAAAGGTCATGGCGCACATAAATGCGCCATGGGTTGGGTTGGAACTTTCTAACTTGCCTAGAGGGGAAAGAAAAAAAAAAGATTCCATGTCTGGAAGTTAGAGGTAGACAAAATCAGCATTAAGGTAAGATGCAAGTTACCTGCAATGTGTGTAATTAARCATGGGGAGGTGAGAGACTCACTGTTGCTCAGAGTTATATAAACATGTTTGGATATTAAARCAATAATAATAATAATAATAATAATAAARTTTTAATCCTTCTTTTAAGAGTCTTCATTTTGCCTAGTTAGGTGCAGCTCAGCATTAAGACAAGCTGAATGATAAAACATTATTTACTAGCATTTTCTTCAGTATTCCAAAGAAAGTTTCCCTTTAAACACAATCATCAGATGTGTTTTGTTTATATTTAGCTTGCTTTTCTCTCTCTTATCTCAGGCGTAATCAAGACTGGGTAGTGTAAGGCAGTGTCCTGAGGCGGTCCGAGTCACCCTTCTGGGGAGAAGCCAGTCMTTGCAAGAAAATATCAGCTGAGAAACTGTCAGCATTGGAATAGGAAGGAATAGACTTGCCATTCAGATTTACAGGGCTATAGAGTTCCTTTCATTTTCTTCCACCTGTCTCTTCGCAACATGAAGCAGAGAACACTAGCAGGATGATCGGGCATCCTCTGTTCTGCTTCCTGCTATTCTGGAGCCCTGAAGTCTGCTTCACCTTGAGCTCCCTTGCTTCTCTGCTTGAGCAACAGCCTCAGCTTCTGAGGAGTGAAATGTTTAATGTAAAATAGGGTATCTGGATGAATAAAAGGGCTGCTAGGTGAAAATAAATGATGTGTGATATCCAGGAAACCAGCCTAGATATTTAAAGGTCCCTGGAGCCTCAAATTCTATGAAGCAATGAAAAGTTAATCAAAGGAGTACATAAAAGCACAATAAAGCTGATTCATTTAAAACGGGTATGAGCCACAGAAACCAAATATTTGCTCTGAGTAATTTGTGTCCCCGCTACCTATCTAATTCAACGGCAACCTCTGTGTAGGCAAAACTGCCATTAAAATCTTTAACACCTATTTACATAGGTATATGCTGGACTGAACAACCAGTGGCTGGTTTATCAAGTTAACCATCTGTTCATGTCTGACCAGTGGCTCTTCAGATGTCATTGAAACAAAYTGGTTTGCATTAGACCCCGCAGTCAGTAATATTAGTATCAACTTCTGCCACGTCAGTAGATGGAAGTGTTTAGAAAGTTCTCCTATTTGGGTGTTTGTCAGTGAGCAAGATCACTTTAAAGAAACAATGGCAATAAATTTAGAAACTGGCTTTCTAATTAAATTTTAACTTAGTTTGCCTTGGGCTTGGGAAAGAGATAAGAAGCTGCTTCCTGCCGATAAACAACTACGCATGCAGCACAACAGGACATTGAGATTACTAATTTTACATTGCAGCAAGCGGAATTATTACTTCTCACTTCATTTAAATAAGAATCATAATGCCTAACAGGATGACTGCTTATGCAGGCCTGGAGCATGCTGGAGGTTACATTGACAAAAATGAAAACCAAACTTTGTGAGGTGGTCTCTTCATTGCTTGGCAAGTGATGACAAATAACCGCTACTTTACTTTCAGATGTGTGACCTGTAAACCGTCCCTAACATTTCATCAGCACTGCAGGTGATGTACATGTGTAGATGATGTGAAGAACTGAGCCTCAAATTCCCTCCTCTTAGAAGCTCTCTATGGCCCAGGACAGCCATTTCTCTGAATTTCCCCATAGTACTTCTGTTACTGCAGTCCCCTTAGATTAGCTGAGGATATGGTTGTCCTGAGAAGTTATTTACAAGGAAGCTGCCCTGATGCCAATATGAAGAAATATGCATTTCCTTTACAGGATTATTTAAATTGGAAACATCTGAATGCTTAAGAGTGATTGATCTTTTTCTTTGCGTGTGTCTCTCTCTTTTGYCTCTCCCTTTTTTTTTTTTTTTCTTAGTATGGGTTTAGCAAAAATTAAAATAGTAGTTTGGAGTGTATTTTGGAGAACAAAAGCTCACAGTCCCCAGGTGAAATTAGAAGAGAGATCTGCAAATATCCAGTGTCATTTTTGTTGAGAAGGGTGATTCAGCAATGATAAAGAATACAGGAACAAATGTCAAACACTGAATAAAGAACAGCACTTTGTTTCTTTCTTTATTTGGCTTTGAGAAGTCACTAATGCTTCTTCAGCTCAGCTTGACCCAAAAAATTATTTCATTAGGGTGAGAGAGCTGGGCCTGTTCAGCCTGAAGAAGAGAAGGCTGAGGGGGGACCTGATCAGTGTGTATAAATACCTCAAGGGAGGCAGTGAGGAGGAGGGGGCCGCCTCTTTTCAGTGATGGCCAGCGATAGGACTAGAGGAAACGACCACAAACTGAGGCACCAAAAGTTCTGCAGGAAAACTTAAGGAAACTTAAGGAAAAATTTCTTAACAGTGAGGGTGGCAGAGACCTGGGACAGGCTGCCCAGAGAGGTTGTGGAGTCTCCTTCTCCGGAGATCTTTTAAACCGGCTTGGATGCAGCCCTGTGCCACATGCTCTAGGTGACCCTGCACATGCAGGGGTGTTGGACTAGATGACCTATAGAGGTCCCTTCCAACCAAGGATTCTATGATGCTTTGTACATTATAAAAACTGTACAGAAAAAAAATAAGTGGAGAAAATTATTTTGCATACTATCCTTGCTATGTTTACAGGTCATACATTCATCAGGGAGAGGAGTTTTAAAGTATAGGAACATAAAATGTGATTTTATCTATAAGATTTATGTTTTCTATCCTCCAAGGTAAGGCAGTTAAGTGAAAGTTGTCATCTAGGAATGGTCCATGTCTGATGTTAATCCCTGAACCAGGCCAAGGAAATATGTAAGAAAGTGCTAGCTGGTTCAAGTCAAAATGATGCCTGGAACTGATTTAGCAATTTAGTAGTTCAAGAATGTGAAGCTTCAGGATGCAGAAATGAATATTTCATAAGGTGAATTTATGAAGTGAATTGAAGTCTGGTAAGGCTGGTAATTGGACTAAAAATAAAACACATGAAAGAAGCAAACAAAAACCACAATAACAAAATGCTCCCTTTCATTGGTTTACCTCCAAACAGTAGTATTTTGATGTAAGAAAGTATAGAAAAAAGTGAAAGTTTATACTATTGYATAACCACACAGATCCAAGCTCACTGAAAATCCTACCTCGTCTATAAACCCTATGAAGATGTAGAAATAAGGATTTTCTGCAAAGAAGAGTCTGAAGAAACGTCTTTCATGCTAAATTCTCATAACATGCCTGGCATATATCAATAGTATCTGGTACCTCACAAAGTTACCACTTTTTTTGAAGATTTTCCTAACAGATTAAATTCCTTTTTCAACTTGTGTGTTCTGGTCCATGTCTCCCTTGACAGTGTGGACAAAGTCTGGACCTGTCTTTCCAAGTTCAGGACCTTGGTGCTGAAATTGCAAATGACCTTCTGTGAACACTTTCTTTTTTTCTGTGGGCAAACCTAAGTTTACTCTTCTCTTTAATGCATCTTACTYGATGTTAACTGTGAATCCTCACTGGCAGACCTTTCTGAGACACTTAGTTCTTCTTCCACAACATGTAATAAATTACAGCCATCTACTCAAAACTGCATCTTGTAGAGGGGCCTAAAAGTTAGACCCTGTGACTACATCTTCTTGTTATGTTGAGTGAAAAAAAGAGATAAAGACAAGAAGGCACAAACGGTCCTGGAGGTTTCTGCAGTGCGTCGATGACAACTTTTTGACGCAGGTTGTGGAGGA
>NW_020454494.1:1078190-1089927 GCF_003342845.1 Nothoprocta perdicaria
GATGACCTCTGAGGTCCCTTCCAACCTTCGGCATTCTATGATTCTATGATTCTAAGAAGCATTTTTTAATGTTGGAATTTCAGCATCTGAACTACTAAATTGCTAGAGCAGTTTCTTTTGAATCACTTGAACCAACTAGCTCTTTCTCAAAAMAAMAAMAAAAAAAAATCCTTGGCATGGTTCAAGGGTTAATGGGCATGGGGACCATTCTTAATAGACAATTTGCATTTGTCTTATAATGTAAAATAGGATGATTTAGTAGAAAGGATGTTCTCCAAAACAGAAAGGCYGTTTTGGACAGATAGCCCCTTTAAAATTTGTTTCTCGGCACATTCTTTGCTGTCTTCAAAGACCTTCATATTCAGGAAAGTTTCTGAACTCTAATATTTGTCTTGTCACATAAATTCTGATTCAATGAAAGAAGAGATGCAACCACTTGTTGTGATTATCTTTTTAGACAAACCACARATAGACAAACCTGACTGTCTGGAAACTCCACATGCAGAAAACACAACAGAGTATCTCATTAGCAACACATAGACTCTTCAGCACATTACATCTGACTGTTGGTATTTACATTGCTTTACATTGCTAGAATAAACTCAACAGACTTTATTTCCCTGGTGCTGGCCTTTTGGTTGTTCAGTTTAGCTGAATGAAGTGCGGTCCCTGTTTTATTCTACAAACATAGCTGCAGAGGATTTTTAATGGATTCCTACTATTTTTATTTACTTTTTATGGAAATACATATCATATCAAGATAACTTTGGAATATCAAAAAACATTCCACTTAATTTGCACATAGATGTGGGTTTTCTACAGAAATCTGCTGATGCTTTATTGTTCAATGGTTTTGCTTGTCAAATATCACACGTTTACTGCAAGTCACAGGTACTAAATTTATTCTAAAATGCTTAAGTARTGGCCATAGAATATTCATTTCAGTCTCTGTACTAAAAATCGCCAAACTGTTTTCACCGAAGTCATACAAAAAGTGCCTCAGGCAGATAGTAGAGTTAAAAAAAGTCATTATGAAAGTTAAAAATTTGGAAAAACAAATCATTTTCAAATATAAAATATTACAGTCTTAGCTACTGAGATTGCTACATAATTCTGCTTCAGTGAGAGGTAGTAGGTACACTTACCAAAGAGATTTTCTTTTGYTTACTTCTAAGATAATCTTAGCCCAGATGAGTTGTAAACAAGACAGGCTCATATCTGTTTTGTGGCACTAAAAACAGAGTTAGAGAAAGGTACATATGTCAACAGCAGGGTAACAGAAAGCATTCATTGTAATGGAGCCATGAAAAAATAAATCATGGGAGTTATCAGGTGATTTTTTTTCTGATGGAGGCATTATTGCTGTATTATTAGTATAATGCACTGATAAAATCTGTCAGTTCTGATTATGTTTATTCAAGAAAGATGACTGAAAKATTCTGAAATTGAAAAGAGAATAAGTGATTTCATGAGAGGAAGTTCAAATAGAAGAGCTCATTTTTGAACAGTATTGGCATAAGAACAAAACAGTGTAAAGGGACTRTGAATATTAGGATGGGAATTAGAAGGAGAAACCTCGTCATCACTGGATTGTGATTCTGGAAAACTCCAGAATTGTGGAGAGCTAATCTGAATCCTTTCTGAAGTAGGTCTTGATCATTCTATGAAGCAGATAATTTTTGTTAATGGGAGACTACAYTGATGATCCAGGAGATCTCTTGTAATTCTGTACATCTTTAACCTGGTGCAACTTCAGTGTTAAGTGGTAATTTTCCTTGCAGACCTTCAGAATTTRCAAGTTATAAAACAAAAGTAAGCCATCACAAGAGTCTAAAAAGCCCTCCTTCATCACAACAGACAAACTGACTTCTAAATTATCAATTATTTCCAAATGCTCTTAAAATTTAAGTTTTCTATCCTGCTCCCCAAGAGYCTGCAGTGACCCAGCTCAGTCAGTGGCATCATGGTTTATCATTTGAAAAGAAGGCTGAAAAGACTCAGGAAAAGTAGAAACTTTCCAAATATTTCTTCTTAACATGTGCTAACTATAAAGTACAGGCTTTACAGTGTAAGAACAGCCCTTGGGTTATTCCAGTGGAAGTCAAAATAGAAATCACAGCTCATAAACAGTATATTAAAGAACCAATAGCAGTGTGAAGCTGACAAATTAAAACCATTCAAAACTGAGGCATATCCTCAGTAATTTATTTTTACCCCTTTGTGGGTACTCTGAGGAACGCATCTGAGGAGTTTAATCTTACCCATGATGAAGTTAAGTTCTGGGAATGGATTYGATATTGTTGAGAAAGAGCAAGGTTACAGAGAAAGGCAGGGGATAAGCAACTGCAGGAGAGTGACAAGCCCTGGTGTTTTTTCTCCATGCGTCCAGTTCCTGCAGTGTCCAGGTACACTGCTCAGTATGTTAATTTTGAGCACTGGAGAGGAGGAACATGTTTTGCATCTTGACTCATGGGGAAGTCAGCTGTCTTTGCAGTGTGGTGTGATGCTCCCCAGCTCTTGCAATCCCTCGTAAGCTGAGAACATTTCTATAAAAGTCTACAGTACATCTCTCCTTCCAAAAATAGCAAGTTATGTCTATACCAATAATTTAAACTGTGCAAGGCACTGGAATTGAAATAATTTTGCTGTTAAATTGTTACAATACTCCCTATCACATTTTTGCCCTGGACCAACTAGCATTGTCTTAATTGATTTCTGGGTATACTGCAGGAGATGCAAACATACTTTCTGGACATGCTGTTTGGAGGGAAAGAGGATGCACCTAGCAGGCATCAGGCATGTCCAGGTACTGTTGAGGCTGAAAGTCAAAACGGTCTCTAGGATGTACATGATACTGCAGCAAGATATGTGACATGTACGTGGCACCCAAGACTCGCATTGCTAGAAGGATCTGTGAAGTCCAGCAAACTCAGATCAGCCATTCAATCTGCAGTATCAAGCAGGCTTTCTGGAAAGGTGCTGGAGGCATACTGCATCTGCAATGCATCTGCAGGCAACTCTGGAATGTTTGGCATCTTGTGACATTTAGTGGGATTTTTTGAGATGTGTGGCTTGCTTTCTGACAAGACCTAATGTGCCARTGTGGCAAGATGGACCAGGTAAATGAGAAGACTGGGTATCTTATATATGAAGGCAGGCGAGCACTGGCATGTGATCTGCAGGCACAGAGTATGGATTTTTTACAGTGTCTTATCAATTTGAGACTGTTCCTGCCCGAGAAAGTACAAAGATTTTCTAAGGCTAGACATTGCCAATTTTGACTCTTCTGCAGCATAAGTACTATTGTGATGGTCCTGAGGGCAGCTGAGTACATGCTCAGGCACTGGAGTCCTAGGGCACAGCTGAGACTGTCCTCACAGGRAGTTCATCAGCAGATGGTACGACCGATGGATTTTGCAAAGATACGGAATATGCTGGCAGGAATGCACATCTCCTCTACACTGCTTCTCAGCTTCCTTCAGACAAGGTCAAATGTTAATGTAAATAATTATACATTTTTTATATATGCTATGTATTAATATAAAGCATGGAGATTACTTGGAAAGCAAACAAGCAAACAAAAAAAMCACAACATTGTTTCCACTCCTGCCATCCCCAAAATGCATAAACATATCTAAAAATAGAAGAATGCAAAGAATATAACTTGATCTGAAATTAAAACTGCCTGAAGTAATTTCCTGAGTCTTCTAATATTTAATTTTATGTAAGGACATGTTTTTCTTAAAATCTTTTTTCAAACAAAAAAGTGAAAGAACACAAATCCCTGCAGATGTTCAAAAATTTAGACAGTCTGATACCATAYAGAAACATCTTGCTTTGTCAAATATTTCTCCTCATTTCATGAGTTCATTAAAATACAAGGGTATTCAGCCTCAGTTCAAAACCATAGGAGCAGCTAATATTTACTGTTTCTGTGTTTGTTACATTAGAAACTAGCCTTTTAATTTCTATATGATGTTTAGAATCAGGTACACATATTTAGAATCAGAAATAGCAGTAACAGCCTGAAGTACATCTGTAGAGTAACTACAAATATATATTTATTTTAATTATAATTACTGAAAGATTAATGACAGAAATTTAACATGTTTACATCATACAGAAATGAAAATTGATCACAAGATGCTAAATGCTGACATTTGGCACTCTGAAAATGGATTTTTTTTTCTTTTCTCTTTTTTTCTTTTTAACAAAAAGCATAAATTTTAGAGCTGGCATACTCAGAATGATGTAGTATCATATGACTGTTTCATCAATAATTTCTATATGACTATTCAATAAGGAGGGAAGAGAAAGAAATGAATTATCTGCAGATTTTATAGATTGGGTCTTTACTAATTCAGAGGCATTTCAGTTCAAAACTTTCTATAAAAGCTGTCTGAGAAAGAGAAGTGGAAATTTCCTCAGTGCCAATGTGCAACCTCTAGACTGTAATCCCACTGCAGGATTCTGCTCTTCAACATATTGCATTAAAGTAGCAACCAACTAAAGCTCATTAAATGAAATTTGTGAATCAATTTGATTATTTTTTTTTTTCTTTTTGGAAATGGATCTTTCACACTGCCTGCTTTCCACCCAATCATTATAATTAAAAATATCCCCTAAAGCTGAGTGATGCAACCAAATGTACTAAAAAGTGTTGAAATGAGAAAATGCTTGCTATGATATTCCGTTTACATTGTGGCACTTTATTATATACTTGGGAGAGATTTTTATTAGTTCGTATATTCTGGGATAGTGGTGATTACTGATTATCACTTAAATAGAACACAGAAGTTGAATTTGATTAGTTAACACTTTTAAACTCCTTAATGAACTGTAAGACCTCTTTGATATTTTAATACTCTTTCACAACCAGATGATTTCCTTATACCTTGCCTACCGCTATCAATGTGACAAAAGAAAATAGGCTAATATATGTGAGAAGAGATGCTATTATTTTTATAATTGCATTCTTTTTCTACTCTAGGTGCCTTCTCTTAGTAACTGACTCAAAACAGTAAAAGACTATCTTCAAGTACCAAGCACTATAAATATTACAACTATCATGAGTTATTCTAACTGCTAGGTTATTGTATAACACATATGTAGTATCTATTCCTTAGATTCCCAGAATCTAAGAAAGTTTAGGACACAAAACACTTTTATACCTGTCACAGAATGAGTGATGATGGAGGTGAGTGATATAATGCAATTCATTTGTATGAGAGAAACAATAATATGTTTTATTGATATGGACTATGGTTTTAACAAAATTCAATGGTAAAGTCACTGTTATTTACTGCATGTAGGACAGGTTTCTACAAAATTACCAAGGAGAGTCCCACTGAGTTACAGGGTTCAGATTGGACCTYCTTGCTCTCCAAGCTCCCTTTCGGAGCAGCCTGGTGCAGCTGGATCCAGAGCTGGTCAATGGTTTCTTAGTAAAGGATTATGTGCACAGTCAGTCCTGGATATAGTTTAGTAAAGTTTACAAATTTCATAAAGTTTTTGCATGTTGTGTTCGATTACYGTGGCTCTGTCCTGGTAAAGATCTCTCAACCTTGAGAGTGTCCTTGGGAGGCGGGATCTCCCTATATTCCCTGTACTCAAGGGAAGATCCCGGTGTGCAGCCTGTTGTCTTACAAGGAGAGCCCAACAGGCTCTTSGGCTGTCCCCATATTTACGGCRTAAGATGACTGACTTACTGTCATTTTTGTATGTTGACCAAATTTTGCCTTGCACAAGCTCAATTAGCCCTTGCAGCCATCATGACTGTTATTGATCGTTATTGTCTGAAAGGGAGAACAGATCAGGGAGGCARCTGCCGTGATTACATAATGCTAGTGGTGGTTAACACCTGAATAGGGCTCAATTTGACAGATCAGACTGGGCTGGGGAGGGAGCACATCCATCACAATATTTTATTGCTCTACTATTTTTTTCTTCCAATATATATTCCTCTTTATTTTTAAGCAGCCATAGATAAGATACTTTGCAGAAGATGGCACATGTTGAAGCAATTGTAGATATTGATCAGTTTTCTACTACTGCTATTGACTTTGCTTGTATCAAGTATATATAGGACTAGATAATTTTTTGTTGTTGTTCTTAACAAGAAGGTCGTTTACCCCAAGGTAAGTATGGGGGTTTACTAGGGTTATTATGCTATCTCATGGTAAAATAAGAGAATCTTAATCACCAGTTCTTCACTGTGTGTTCCTGTGCTCTGCCATAGGCTGCATTGCTCAGTGTAAGGCCCAGAAYCTCGATTAAGTAGTCGCTAAAAATTTTTGATCAGGACTATCCTTCTGAAATTTCAATTCTGCTGTCATCAACATAGCAGGAACAATTTCCCATGTGATTTTAATGTCTTTGCTTATATGCTGTTATCAAAGATTTTTTTCATATTACTAAAATTCTCTATTTTTGACAAGTATTTTARGATGTTTTGATTTTGCAGAAGCGCTTCTTTAGTTGCTGCAGTTTATATCATGTAATTTTAGAGGTTATTAAAATGTAACTCTAATGTTTTTCTCCTTTGAGGTAATGGGATATGAAGTAATAGAAAACATTCTGGCATTGTAACAGGAAGGATAACCAATAGTAATAATTAAAATGTAAAAACTTCTCAAATTTTCTAAAAATCACTATCTTAAATTCGCCTTTTGTAGAATACATCATGGTTTTATGTGGCCTATCTTAARAACAAACAAGCAAGCAAAACTCACTAATAAGTTATTTAAGATGAAGTATAGCAACTTGTGTCAGTTATAGGAACTGAATGGAAATGCAAATAAAAACGATAAAAAAAGAAGTTCAGCTCCAGTTACACAGCTCATGAAAGCCCAGTTCATATCAATAGTGTTTTACATGGAGAACAAAAATTTTGATGTCRTATGCATGAATGCATTTAGTAAATAAGTAAAACCAATGAAAAGTAACCGCAGCCAAAACTGAAATGCTATGTTTAAATAATTTTGCTCTGCAGACAAAGTCAGATGCTTGCAGATGTTATCTTCAAGATTTTATAATCAAATCTTAGAGCTTCCTGCTATACGAAAATGCTTAATTGAGCAGAGTGTGGATATGTTGGTTTTAACTAAAGATGGGTAAGCTCAGTGTGTAAGTAAAATCAGTGGTCTGATTTTAGTCATTGGACTAAAAATTAAAGATCCAAATCAAATAGCATATCCACGTTTTGAGTAATAACATAGTGTAATTAAGTTGAAATTAATAGACTAAACTACCATTTACAAGAATTGCATCCTTTTTCTGGTTAATGATAGCCAAAGAAGAAGAAATTCTGACAGTGTGTATGAAGAGCATTGAAATTCTTCTGCTTTTAATTTTTCACATCAGCCCTCTGAAACTCAGAGGTTTCTAGGCACATAGTCCCCATGAATTCAGGAGATAAATATTTAGAAATTTTCAAGCTTCTAAGTCTTGATCCTAACACTGATTTGTGGAAAGTTATCTTTATAATAGCAAGATGTATAGTGTAATCAGAAATTAAATGTACAGAAAAATGTCATTGAGGCTAAGGCCCTAACATCCACACTGCATTTTTTGGAGGGTTACTAGCTACTGGGAAACATTATATGAACTCGTGAAATTTAGTTTAGTACTTAGTTTTATCCAGAAGTACTTGGATTTGCATGCTTCATTTCCTCCTAAGTGGAAACACGGTACAGTACATGAGGAAAATAGAGAAAGGTTTAAAAAACTCTTTAGTCAACTGGATAATATTTACTGTATATTAATAATTATTACTGTAATTGCAATATTTTGGGGGAGATCTGATGAGGAAGATTGCCAGGGAAAACAGGAATTGTTATCTCTTAAGTAAATGCATTTTATTAGAACTAGAAGCTTCATTGCAGAAATGAAAAATATTTTCTCAGAAAAAAATAATTTTGAAATTTTCCCCCGTTGGCCACATTTTTACTGGAAATCTGAACCAAAGCTTCACTACTGAAAAAAGTTCAAAGGTCTAATTGCTACACTTAAAGGTGATATGGCAAATATTTGCATTATATATGTTATTTTTGCACACTGTATTTATTTAAAAATTTCCCTCAAGGCATACAACTTTCTTTCTTGCATTTTGCTTGTCTGCAGTAGTCTTGACAGACCGGCCTCTCCTGTGGCAGATTCAATCTTCATTTTTTCCCATGGAAAATTATTTCCTCAATTACTACAGAAACCAGATCTGGGTATAAATTTACTGCATGAGTAAATCTACTGATGTCAAAATTTTGCCTTTGATCATAAGTTTAAATTGTTATTAGCTTGCAAATAAATTTCATAATTCAAAAGTAAGCACCTAGGATTTTTAACATGCTATTCTGCTTTCTTGCATTGTTTTTATCTTTTTTGATTAAACTTGATCCTTTGATTCATAAATCAAAGATACTAAAGATGCTAAAACATAAATCAAAGATACTAAAACAACCAGTGGATTAGCCACGTCCCTACTGGAATGTGCTGACTGACAGGATAATTTTCCTCAAGGATATAAATTTTAAATGTCAGATAATATACTGAAAGTATTTTATCGGGCTAATGTCAACCATTTTGTAAATTCCTGGCAAACTTCTGTCTTATTCTAGAAGTATATTGAGGCAATGTATTTTTGTTTAACATTAAAAGTGAGTCACTGAAGATATCTTTCCATCATCAAAATGACAGTAATTTTGTTTCTTATCCATCCCTCCATGTTTGGCTATATATTTTCTTTATTTGCTTCTCTGAAATCATTCCACAAGATAACATTAGACACATTTTTTTCCGTAGTTCCTGAAATATGATCTAAATATCTTCTGAAAATATTGACTCTGTCATCTGTAGTTGATGCAGGAGCTKTGGTTTTGGAGTTCAACTTTTTATGCTACTGTCTGATCATGGCATGTCCTTGTGACATGTAATGGGCAGTGGTAATGCTTTTGTTAGTCTTAACATAAAATGAGATATTAGCCTCTAAAAATTAAGTTTGATACAGTCTTATAGCCCTATGCTCTACAGTGTTTCCAGGAGGTAGCTCTCAAGGAGACAAACAATGGGGCCTAATTTAAAGGCACAAACACTTTGACTGGTCCCAAGAGGTGTCGTAGGCAATAAAAGCTTGTTCCTGCTCAATACATACAAATACAATGAAAAATATACTTGATTCAATGCTGTTCTCTGACTATCTCTGAGTAAAAACTGTGTATTTCAGTAATATATAAACCAAAGAGCTAAGTTAACTAAGACAAATCCTGTTCTTGGCATCTGCAGTGGAAAGCAAGTGGCCTAACTCCTCACTGCAGGAACGTGTCTAATTGGTTGATGGCAAATGCGTCCTCAAATTATCCATTTCCATTTTCCCAAGGGGAGGAATATTTTGGTGCATTAGCTGCATGTCCCAGATTTCCTTTGAATTCTTCGTAAGTGTACACAATCCCAGACTCTAGATGTTTGGAGAACACACTGCATGCATTGAGACAGTCCTGGCTGATCTCTATGATATGTTTATACTTATAAAGCGTAAAGGATGGCTGCAACTGGAAAAGGCAATTGAAAAAGGGAATATTGGTTCTCTTTCCCCTAAGGGAAAACCAGAAAACAGATATGAAGTGGAAAAACGGAAAAACTGTGGGAGTAAATCACAACCCCCAGGATTTTGGGGACAGAGGACACAGCTTTATGGAGGCATATTAGCCTGTAGATAAATATTTAGTTGGAGTAACCCATCCCCTCCCCGCCCACTCATGCACTAAGAAATATAAAGAGATAACACAAGTGTCACCCAGGAGGCATATAAGCACTTAATAAATTCCACTGTATACATGTTTGCATCTTAATATGCCCCAAAATCTGGCCCACAGACCAGTGATTGCCTAGAGAGTGTTTTTGCTCTCTGAATATAGCTTCTATGCTGATCTGTTCAGCTATAATTCTTCTAAACTATTTTTAACCRGAGAATATATAAGGGATATATCAGCAAAATCAGCTAGGTAGCCCATACATCATAGTAAAAATTTGCCCTCTCTGTCTTAATTGCCTAGGCATCATTACAATCCATTCTAAAAACAATTTATATCCCCTGATATTAATACATTTTTATTGTTGTCTTCTAACAAAGTTCCAGTTAGGCTCATAATATCACACATTTATCTGTATATAGAGAGCTGAAAAAATCCTTATTTCTTTGCTAGCTTTCTTGCATTTGGATGTAGAGACTTTAATAATCCTCTATTAATGAACTTATGTCCTTCTTTATTACTCTCCATAAATCCAAATTTAATCTGTTATTTAGCTCATTTCCACCTTGACTGAACATTTGGTTTTATCTTTATTCCTATCAACCTGTCTTTATAGCTTTCTTCCTCTGCTTTATACTCCTGCATTTACCATTTTCCTCTCTGTTCTACTTAAAAAAAATTTACCACTCTGCTAAACAAATCATCCTTTGTCTGAATTCTTTCAGTATATGAGCCCTTCAATTCAAAAGCACCCCTTAARTAAAAGTTGTTGTTTTCCTGTTATTGTAGCAAGATTTTATAAACCAAATCTATCTTGATAGATAACAGATAAAACTTCTCTTCCTATGTTCCACACATTTGACATGGGTATTTTTTTTCTTCTTTCACATTGTTAACTGCACCTTCACCTGATCTGTCTTTCTATTTCCTCCGTTTCAACATTTTTCTTTATTCTAGARAAAAGAATGAGCTAAGGCTCTCTATATGAATCTCAGAAAAAGTGGCATGGCAAAGCTGGCATTTATACCTCTAAAATTCTTCCATTGCACACACCCAATTATCCCCTCCYTCCCTCCAAAAMAAAAGGAGAGAGAGAAAGTTGGGCCAAATGAAAATTTTGTAAGAAATTGTATGGGTAATCACAGACCAATGCTGAAGCCCATTCTTTTCATTTACTAGTAGAGAAGTACAGACCTCACTGAAGTATTCAAAAGGATCTGTTTACATAGTCTTTATCTCAGGTAATGTCTCCTTCTATATAGTTATTATTTAAATATATATATATATTCTAATTTATATTATATATAAAATAGTTTTAGTGAAAGGCTCAATACTAATTAAGATTGCTTTGTAATTAATGTATCTTTGGAATCACAATTACATTTTGAATATTTATCCAGTATCTTTAGATGTCTACTCAATACCTTTAGATGTTCTGGACTTTTGCTTTGAACTTTGGTTTTTCATTTTTTGATTTCTTGTGAGGATGCATTTCACTAACAGACTCCTTCCCTAATGACCAGAGATTATAACTAATTAACTTTCCAGGCCCAAATCTAATTTGAGTTATTCAAGCTACATTACAATTCATGAAGACATGTTTGTCAGTTAGATTGTCACTGTCATCCAAATTTACTATGTTAGAAGTAAGAGCTGGCTGTTCTTATGATTAACCTTTTAGCTAATTTAATAAAACTGATGTTGAGAGATCAGCAATCTAGTAATAAACACAGTAGCTTTACTGATATAAGCAATATTTTGTTCCAGATACCTCAGAGATAGTGTTCTCCAAACTGAATTTTACCTGCCTCCTAAGTAGGAGTAATGGGAATATTTTTAATCAGTACCTACAATATTAAAAATAATTTTAGTTTCATCAGGTGCAACAGCACCTCAGGTTCTTTGCATTACTCACACAATAGTGGTATTTAAATCATGGACAAAAAAAAAAAAAAAAAAAAAAAAGAAAACAAAAGAAACAACAACAATATTTT
>NW_020454494.1:1089943-1165961 GCF_003342845.1 Nothoprocta perdicaria
AAAAAAAAAAAAAAAAGAAAACAAAAGAAACCCTAGACTAGTCCTCTGGAAAGAAACAACTTCAGCAACTTAACTCTGCACTGAGCTCCTCTGCTAGAAAAATAAATAGTCTCGCAAGTAATTTACATATTAGCAAAACAGTGAGAAACAGTGAATTAGAAACAATTTCTGCCATTGTCAAAATAGATCTAATTCTTGATTCAGCTAAGCTGAATCACAGCAATTCACAAAACTGCACTATCAGTTGTTCTTCTTGATGGCATGAAAGCTGAAAGAGAGCCCTGTGTCATATGAATGTCAGCTTCATTCAAGGACTGTTGTGCTCAAGGACTAGATTAGATCTGGTCTGTCCTTCTAATGGGCAGATGCCACAGCAATGATAAAATCTGTGCTTTTATGTCTCCCACAAACAGCAYGTGACTATGTAGAGTAGTAGCCTGTGTTTTACTGGCATAGAGGAGGTTATTAACATTACTTTTTTGGTTTTGAGAAGCAACATATATATATGTTTATATATGTATGTATGTATGTATAAGCATAATCCTGCAACCAGTTTCAAAGTCAAATTTGCCAAGTAGCTATTTACTTTCAGAAGTTCACTTAGGGCTGGGTATRAGGTAAGACAAATGTATTCATTCTCAGTACAAGAGAGATGTGGAACTTCTAGAGAGGGTCCAGCGGAGAGCAACAAAAATGATTAAGGGACTGGAGAATCTGTCTTATGAGGAAAGGCTAAGTGAGCTGAGCCTGTTTAGCCTGGAGAAGAGAAATTTGAGAGGGATCTTATCAACCTGTAAAAATACCTGAGGGAGAATGAAATGAAGACGGGGCCAAACTCTCTCTCGGTGGTGGCTAGCCACAGAGCAAGGGATAATGGGTACAAGTTGAAAGACAGGATGATCTCTGTAAGAAGAAGAACTTAACTGGGAAGAACTTTACCTAGCCTCCAGCTAAGTGATAGTGTAGATGTAGCCACAGAGTCYGGAGAGTGCAGAATTCATTCAGCTTCTATAATTCCCAGCTCTTTTTCTCATCTGGATATGATGTATCACCTTGGCGTGGCTGAAAACCAAGTTCAATGATTTGAGAATGGGTCAGAGCCATTTCAGCTAAACAAATTACTTTTGTGAGGCTCCAAAAATATTTCTGAGCCCAATTTGTCATCTTTGTTAACAATGAATGCACTCAATAGACAAAGAAATTTCTTCATTCTGGCTCCCACACCATGTCATTGTGGTAGCTCCATTCAGAAAATACAGCAGTAATTCAGAATACTTCATGTGCAGGATAAATGTAAAAAATGTCAAAGATAGCTGGAAAGGTAGACAGATGGAAAAATCAGAGTAGCTCACCTGGCCTGGTGAGACTGGTATTTTCACAATTGGATGTTTCCAGACCTGCCCTCTCTAAAGATATGGATAGGACATCAAAAAAAATAGTGTAGGAAATGTTGTCCTCTGCTCATTAGCCAGAATGATGTCAACGAAAAATAGCAGTGATCACTGGAAGAAAAAGGAGTTGGTGACTCCAAAAAAAGGATGATGTGGTATTCAGTAGATTTTTTTTTTTTTATCCTGAAATATTTATCCTGATTTTTTTTTTTTTTTAATCCTGAAATCCTTCAGCCTGAAGAAGGCTGAAGAGGGAACTGAGGGGGGACCTGATCAGTGTGTATAAATACCTCAAGGGAGGCAGTGAGGAGGAGGGGCCGGCCTCTTTTCAGTGGTGGCCAGCGATAGGACTAGAGGAAACAGCCACAAACTGAAGCACCAAAAGTTCTACAGAAACTCAAGGAAAAATTTCTTAACAGTGAGGGTGACAGAGCCCTGGGACAGGCTGCCAGGAGAGGTTGTGGAGTCTCCTTCTTTGCAGATCTTCAAAACCAGCTTGGACGCAGCCCTGTGCCACRTGYTCTAGGTGACCCTGCGTGAGCAGGGGAGTTGGACTAGATGACCTCTAGAGGTCCCTTTCAACCTTAAGCATTCTATGATTCTATGAAATGTGAGATTAATATGGAAACATGAGATTTTCCAAGGAAAGGTAGATCTGATTGTCATATTTTGACTGCTGAAACAACAAGGGGATAGTGTGAAAAGGTTGCTAATCAATCACTGCAACATTAGCACAAAAAGCATGGGACAAAATATGAAGAAAAGTGGAAAATGCCACACTGTAAAACATTTTCACAAACAATGTGGGATGTCTGCTTCAAAGAGGATCAAAAGATTAGAGTGAATAATTTGAAATATAAATAATTTGATCTTTTCTTTTACTTGTCAAAACATGTTTCATAGAAGATTAATTTTGTTTAGCAAGGCTAGATCCTTCCTACCATATATGTGATTCTTAACGTGATTTCACTTGTTTTCCATATCATGTGATATCTTTTTTAATAGTTAAAATGTAATTAAATATATAATTAATATAGTAATTAAAGTTTAATTACATGCTATATATATATAAACATATGCATATGTTATGCATAATAATCAGATTCTGTGCTTTACTACATTTCTAATTTTTATAAGAAAGTAACAAGATCTAAATTTTAAGCAGATAAGGATTAGGCTTTGTGGTTAACTTTTTTTATCTAACCTATTTTATCTAAAATTGGCATATAAAGTAGGAAGCATTCAACTTTTTATGATATTTACCACTGACAAAACAATCTCATAAATATAAATAGAAAAAAATGTCATCCATATAAAAAAATTTCAAGATTAAATATATGGTATTTTTAAGGTTAATCTTTCTAAAATATGTTTAGCTATTCCTTCAATAACAAAATATTAACATAATTTTTACTAGTGATTATCTTATAAAGATTTTTATAAATGCATTCTAAACTATTTGCAGTTGAAATGTATATGTGCTCTGAGTAATTGTTTTGCATGATAATTTTATCATATTTTGTTGCTTGATGAAAATGGTGATTTGATAAGGTTAGGTTGGTGCATCATTGATTTGTAAACTCTCCTTTTATTTTTTATTTCAGTTCTTGATAAGGACCAAGGTCACAACTGAAATGCAAGTGTATGTATGAGTAATTCATGATGTAGTTATTCTGGTTTGAATATTCATTATTTTTCTAAATTTTGAAAATAAATTGTATCAGAGTAATCAAAATTACTTTTCTCTGCCATTTTCAATGTATATACTGTCTCTGCGGCACTGACCAATACTCTTAGGACTCAATTCTTTATTCCTTATTGAGGTGAAATTCTACTAAGTCAACATGAGCGCAGGGTGAAACATAAGAAAAAATGGCACTATTTATATGTATTACAGCCTTTGTTCCTTCAGGGGAAAAAGCCATGGGGCTAGTGTTAATTTCTTCCAGTTGATTTTCTAAACATCTGTTTTGAAGTAAAAGAATAATGAAATAACTGTAATTTGCTCTTTTAAAAGTGAGTAGGAGAAAATTACCAGGGGTTTTCAGAGATGGGTTGAATAAGGCAGGTAAAGTGCTGTGCTGTCACCCTTCTTGGGAATAGCTAATAAATTAACTGAGGAATTTGAATAGATGAGAGAAGTGCTAAATATGGTAAAATAACTTGGAGGAATTCAGTTACACAGCAAGAACAAGGACACAGAAAAGCTTAAAGCAATGAAGAGCTGAGGGAAGCATGTAGACACCCTCTTCCCATATGCTATATGCTCTTATATGCTTGAAGCATTAGCTGAAAAAAATGAAAGCTTTTGAAGAAAATCAAATTTTCACACTGATATATTTTTTAGAAAACAGTTCAAATCCTCTGGGAATTGTGAAAAGATAATTAAAAATCTGTAATTCATGTAGAAAATGAATAAATCTCTGCAGGAGGATCAGTGTACTAGAGGAATGAAATTTCCAGACGTGATTCATTAGCAGTCTTCCCTTTCTAATCGCTCACAAATACCCACAGTGTCTTCACTCATCCTTACTGTTGGCTTGGAAATATCACTGAGTATTTGATTTCTTTGTCCAAAAGTRTTCTTGCATCCTTTTCATATAGAATTCTCTCACAAACTCTATTTTTCATTTATCGACTTTCTCTTCTTTTTCTTTAACCCTCATGCTGGTTTCTGATCGAGCTTTGCATCACCTTGTTCAACCTGTACTATTTTCTCTTTCATTTGAATCTGCATATTTCAGTTTCCCACGCACTGGGAATATCTTTTCTGAAATAGTCATGAATGCAGTCTATCTTTACCACAAACATGCTCTTTCCATTCAGTTCTGCCATCTGTCTAGCTAAATAACTATTTTCCCAGCTAATTTAAATCTCTGTAGTCCCATCTGCCTTTTCCCATTGGCTCAGATTTCAAATAATGCTCTTCTCTGCTCTGCTCTGCTCTTGCTCTTTTTCTTCCYTTTCCCTACACCTTCACCTTTCCCCATATGGGACTTTGCCCATACAGCAAGACTTTCTCGTCACCTTTCCTTCCCTCTGTTTTCCTCCTGGAATTTAATTCTCCTCTCTTGCCAATTATCTGTATGTATTCAACTAGTCCTCCAATATTTCTCTTATCCTTGTGACTTCTCTTCATATTTTAAACTCTACTACACCACTTGTGCACTTTCCTGTATTTTTATTTTCCACACATTTTCTCACTACATACTGGATATTTTCCTTCACAGCATAGACAGGGCAGTCTTTGCTCTGTAAAACATATCCCACCTTTAAGTGATTTTTCCACTCATTTGTTGTCCATTCTTTTGCCTCTCTTTTACTTCAGTCTCATTAAAAATAACATTTACTGCTGCATTCTGGATTTTCCCCTGTTTAATACTCTGTTTTCCCCTTGAATTCTAAGGGGATACAAGGGGATCCAAAAAGCTTAACTTCTTTTATCAGTCTCTTTAGTCACATATTAGCAAAATCTCAGACTTTTCAAACCTGTCTTCATCCCCATTGACCTCTACACTGCCTGTTATTTGGTTGAGATCTTTTTCTGTCTTGTCTTCTGTGACTGCTCTCCTGTGCCTCTCTTTCTGACAGTCTAATTATTCCTTTGACATATCCTTCAGAAATTCCATCTGCATGTCTGCTTCCTGCAGGTGTTTTGCAGGGTCATGTCCACCTATTTTTTTTTTTTTTATTTGCACTTTATCTATAAATAATATTATTTGTATATACAAGTTAACCTGAGTTAACCTCAGTTGTAATCTGGAGGCTAAGAGTATTTTGAAGTAGCTTTTGTTTATAGATATGTTTATTCAGGAAAAAAAAAAAACAGCAACACACACAAAAAAGTTTCTACAACATAAGTGAAATAAATTTTGTAATACATTGTATAGTGTATTAAAAACACTAGTGAATAGAGCTTTCCTTCTGTATACTTTCCTTTTTTTTTTCCATTTGCATCTTCAAACACTGTGATACTTGCAAGAAGCTTGACTGATCCATAGAAATGCATTGCAAGTTGTCAAAAGAACAAAATGAAGTAGGAGAAAGTTTGTCATAACAGTTGTCTACTGGTATGATGTGATRCTCTTGATGAACTATTTCGGAAAACTGTTTTATCCTAGAATAAAGATGTGTGGAGGTGGATTCTTCTGGGTGAAGAACCTCTTATTCAGAGGTTTTCACAGCTTTGCTTGAGTAGGGCTGGAGTGAGATCTGTGACACTGTTGTACTAAAGGAAGACATGATTCAGATGGTTGTTCAGACTTCATCGATATTGTGGTAACTTTTTCCAGTTTGTAAGGATATAAAATTAGCAGGAAACTTAACTGATATCTAGTATTGCTCTCTGCAGATAACTTCCTGCCTATATTTAGAGCAATGGCCAATGATCATTATCAAGAGCAGTAGAAAATTTTGAAGGGAAGAGGAGAGTAGAGGCAAAAAAGAAAATGAGGAAACAACCCCCATAATAGATAAAAGGAATAGAATTCCCAAATAGAAATATGAGATTCTTGAAAAAAACCTTCTTCCTAGTAAACTAAATGAATAAAAACAGTCTGAAAAAAAATGCATAACATGGAAGAGAAAGAACTGTTATGACACAGTGAGACTGAAAGAGGGGTGCCTGGAGCCATCTATGCTATCTCCAACCTTTTCCACTTGAAATCAGAGGAATAATGCAAATTGCACATCCCCATCCATTTGGGAACACAGTTCATTTGATTGATAAAAAGAATACTTTTGGCCTTTCTCTATCCATCATCTACCCTTATTATTAAACAGAATTAGAAAATATACATTGTTGCCTTAGCTCCTCCACCACTGAAGTTGATTTTAATTGAAACAGAAATGAAACATTCCCAAATGCTTTTGTAAATCCCACATTTCAATTTCCAGGTGAAAAATGTTATCTTCTTCATAATGGAGACAATAGACTTTAGAAAATGTTTAGCTCATTGTCATGGCTTATTGAGTTGAGAATCACAAACCATGGAGTTTCAGTCAAGAAATCACAAATCAGGAAATGCAAACAGCACAGTCCTCGCTGTATATTTTAGTTAGTGATGAGAGTAGATTATAAGGTCAGTTTTAGATTGCATATTAAGAATTATTACTGTGATGGAAAAGTTTTAATAGTTTCTTTTCATAGGTTATGAGCTTTGAATTTCTTAACATTCCAAGACATCTTAGCTAGCACAGCTCACTGCTCCCTTCTGCTCAAGTTAAACATGATAATTTGCACCCTAGCATCCAAGGATATGCTGGATGCCTATGAGAAGATCCTGAAACATACGGTTCCTCTGCGAAAAATTGAGAGAGAGCAGAAAGCAGATGGGAGGCAAATATATACAGCAGCTGAGAAGCATGGCAGCTTAGCTTAGGCATGTGAATATGTTTGCTGATTCATGTATTTTGTTCCCCTATTTGCAGGTCATTAATAATGAAGATGAGAGTATGAGATATTAATAGAAAAACAGACAGCCCTTGTTACAGCAAGCCCTTGCTACACAGAGTTTAGATTTGTTCTAAATTTGTTTTTGACATTTTGAAACAAGATTCATTTTCAAAGATGATACACTAAATAAGTGTTTAATTGTTATGTCTCTTTCCATCTAAATCACAATATTCACTAATGCCACTTTTGGTGAGTCTATGCCAGGACTGCAACTGAAAATTTTTATTAGGTACAATGTTATGCATATTCACTAAACTA
Source organism: Nothoprocta perdicaria (assembly GCF_003342845.1). Taxonomy (NCBI): domain Eukaryota; kingdom Metazoa; phylum Chordata; class Aves; order Tinamiformes; family Tinamidae; genus Nothoprocta; species Nothoprocta perdicaria. The sequence continues at coordinate 1,097,048 of NW_020454494.1, forward strand.
TTACCTGTTTAAATCAAGCATTATAAGGTTTAATCAGAATGCAGAAAAAGACACTTAGCAATTCTCAGCACAAGAATTAAAATAATTGTACATAGGGTGTGTATGTTAAAATTACATGACCATGGACTGCACTTAATAGTGGCAATTTCATTAATAATATTAGGAAGGTCACAATAAAGGAAAAAGAAAAAAAAAAAAAAGCAGATCTCAATACAGTTCCCATAAAATGATTGGTCTCAGCCAACATCAGATATTTAAAKTAAAATGCTAATGTTAATTTAACTATTTTAACTTGCTAGTATTAGGGCCAGCTTGCACTGAAATCAGAGAGATTTGAGAACTATTCAAAATAAGGTCTAAACCATAGAAACATTTCGTGATGTTAGCTGGTTTTGTTACTTGCTTGTGAAAAGAGAGAGGAAAGCAATATCATAGCATTGATATAAACTTAAAATACACATCAATTCATCACCTTACTTAAATTCTACTGCAGCTTTATTCTCACAGCATTATATTTTGGCCTCAAACATTATGCTGTGTCCCAAAACTTGGACTAGATGATCTCTAGAGGTCCCTTCCAACCTTAAATATTCTGTGATTCTGTGAAAAGTTTATTAGACTGTAGAGTCTAGATCACCTTTTGAAATAATTAATTATAAGCAAAAATAGTTGTCAAGAAGTACTGTCACACCTCTTTGTATAAGTATCATTTAAATATTTATGTTCAAATGTAATGGTATAATGGAAGCAGTTCAAGTGAATGATTGTATTTCTGTTGAGAAAGTACTGACACAGAAACTTTTTCTTTTTTTTTTTTCATTTTTTTTGAGTAGACATCTTGAAAATCACTGTAGGTACTTTTTTTTTTTTTTTTTTTTTCAGTTTTTTTGAGTAGAGATCTTGAAAATCACTGTAGGTACTTTCTCTTTGCATCTTGTTTAGCCTACATTTTGATTAATCAATGCATGTGCTTTACTAATTTTATAAAATCTTAGTCACCATGTTGTTTAAAATCTTACACAATTTTGTCTTGCAGTATAATATAGAGAGACAATATAATCCTTTTCATTATTCCCTCTGTCTTTTTTTTTTTTTTCTTTTTTAATATTCTAGTGCTTGGATTGTTTCGGGTAATGATCTCAAAGCAATGATTTACTACTGTCATTCCTAATTGTTATTCCTGTTATTTACATTTGATGTCCCATCTTGGTGTACAATCAGAAAMAAACATTAAATAGATGAACAGAGCAGAAAGAAAGGCTGTGTGCATGTCTTGCCCTAGTGCTTCAGTCTGGGTCCTGGGTAAACTTTCTGGAGAGCTGGAAGAGCTACCTTCCTGTAGCAGGAGCCAGATTCAGTTGTTCATAACCAAAAATGCCAATGAAAATGAAGGAATTAAAACAAACTTATGACATAAGAAAAAAAAAAACAAAAACCCACCATTCAATGAAGCAAAGACCAGGTAATAGATTACATTTCAAGTTTTATATTTTGATCTAAATTGTCTATTGATTCCAATCTTTTCCTGCTTAGAGAATCAATCTTGTTGGAATTCATTTAGTGTTCTACCAAAATATTTTAATTATAGCTAGAAATATTTGATTTTGATGGTTTACTCATCAAAAATTGTGTGTGAAAATTGGCTTTTGCCATTTTTTTTTCCTATTCTAATCTCTATAACCAAAACTGTTCGGATACTCCTTTATTTTTAATATRTTTGAAGCCTTTGGCAGGCACAGAAGTGTATGTGTTCTGTAGCATCATTTGTCCGAACTCTTCTTTGTCTCTATATATCCAGTTAAGATACTGGAAAGGAATATTTCCAGTAGCACTGAGTAGGCAAATAAAATATACAAGGCTTTTGTGTATAATTTTTTACTCCCTTTAATGAAAAAGTCCTGAGTAAAATCCCTAGAATTATCAACTGAGAGAATGGAAAAGTAGCAGATAGGAACAGCTTCTGAGTTACRGATGGGCTTTACTGCTGCTTTTCACAGACATAACTCAGTATATTCCAGGTGACCCAGGAAAAATAGAGAATTTCCACTGGATTTCTGGGAAGAGTTTGATACTTGCTTTTCCTGTACAAGCTAAAAATCTGTCTTGTAGCTGTGCTTTTAATTTTTTTAGCTGTTATACATTTTATTTTTTAAAGAGTTTGCTTAAAGGTTAGCATCCATTCTGATTTCTTTTTTTTTAGATAAAAAGAAATTTCCATACTGTGAGTGTCATTCTTCTTATCGTTGTTTATGAATTTTCTTTGCTGCTATGACAGAATCTGCTCAAGCCCTGACAAGGTGTCATTGTACAGATGGAGCTGCAGACAGGCTAATTATAATTCCAGCAGCAAAGCCTTGGATCCAGACAATTTGTTGTGTGTGCTACATGGCTTTAGAGTCTAGATATGTGGCTTTACAGGCTGAGATCTTTTCATTACAAATAAGCCATTTATCCCACCATGTATTTTATATTAAATGCCATGACAACCAGAGTGGCTTTTTTCAGGTTGTGTTGATAGATTTTATTAAAAAGTGACTCACTGACATTAATGAATCCCTAATTCTTCTGCAGGATGAATGGTGGAGTTTTAAAGTGTTTACTTTGCTTTTATCATTTATTATATATTGTGATCCACATTTGATGCTTACTTACTCATCTAAGTGGAACGGAACTTGACAAATTTGATCTATGATTTAGTGCTTATGCTACTTAGCTGACAAACTTTTCATAATACAAAATGCTCTTAGATTCTGCAAAAAAAGAAAAAACAGAGAGAGAGAAAAAAAAAGTCAGAATTGACTGAGAATTGCTGGATGTATTCTCTCTACCTATGCAGGCATCTGGACACTGCAGGTCCGTGGCCCAGCCATCTCAAGATGTTTGGCCTTCTGATTGCCTCCCTTTCCTATTTGTCTGCCTCTGTGAATAAAAGCTGCCATAAAAGCTGCCATAAAGAATGAACCTGCAAGTAGATACACTTTTTTGATATCTTATTGTAGAGCAGGGAGCAAGGTGTCCACAAGTTCAAAGTTGCTTTATTCTTTACTTTCATAATGGGAGAAGCAAGAGATGCCATCTATTCTGTCCTCTCCCCTTTGCCTATCTGTCACACTACATGTAGAAGGAAGACARGGGAAAAGGGATGGATGCTCAAGCTGTAACACCTGGGAGAACAGAATGCCAAACTACAGAGACAGGAAAAGTAGTGAGGCTGGGAGAACTGCTGCCAATCCTGCAGAATTCATGGTGACCAGAACTCATGCAAGAAGTTTGGAAATGGGAATGCATTAGGAATTGCGAAGGGAAGGATTTATTATGGCACAGAATATATAAGGGATGTCAAAACATGCTTCCGGTGGTGAGAAAGATCACAAGGGCCAAAAATCACCTTTCAGTATATATGTGTACTGTATATGTATCCCACTCCCAGGAACAGAAAGTTCAAAATGATGCAGCCAAATGAGTCCCATGAATCTTTAAAAGAAGAATCTTATATTAGGTTTAAAACTATATATAATGTAACTATACTCTCACAGTAAAGCTCTAGAATTTAGCAGAGCTCACAGAAGAAAAATAAACTGAATTCACAGAAGCCTCAAAAGCATAGCTCAGAGAAACAATTCCAGATTGATAAGACTCAAAAATCTATTTTCTCATTCACTTCAAAGCCCGATTCTCTCTCTCCTCACTACCTGCCCTGGCTGTCATGTCAGAGCAGGCTGACTCAGAATGTACTGCAAAAAATGTTCCCCTTCACTACCATTCTCATTTCATTGCACTGAGCAATTTACAGGTTAGGTTTGGCAGTAAAAAAAAAAAGTTCTCACATGAGAATTCACTTCAAAAATCACCTGAGCAGAAAAATAAATGATTGCCACCTACCCAATGGCCTAATATGTAGGGAAAAGACTGCACTGTTACATACCACAGCCACCTGGAAAAGATGTGTGTAGATGCTTGTTTTCTTTAGACCACTTCGCCTTTCTCCCCAGGCTTTCGTAAGCCCCTCCAGAGCTTGGAGCCCCTTCCACCTCACGGAAGCCCCTTGAGGTGCATGTCTGTGAGTGCAGCACGGGGGCTCCATTTTGTTCATCCAAWGGATGAACGAACACCAAGGGCTCATGTTAGTTTGAGGGCTCTTCTGCATTGTTTGGGAATGCACAAGGAAGGGAATGCCTTCTGCTTCCACATAACCCACGAGGATCACAACGTACCCTTCACAGACAACTTTCTTCGTAGGTGTTACCAGCTATTTAGGCACCCACATTTCCTTATCTGATCCCTTGTTTTGCCTTTCACAAAGTATTTTTCCTCTGAGAGGTTTTTTATATATTCATTCAGGAAGGAACATGTGACCTCTGTGTGACTTCCTTAATGGAACTTCATGGCAGCTGGGCAAAATCCAKCTTTTTGTTTTTCTTTTAAACTGGTCTGTTGAGAATGACAAGATGTGCAGAAAATGCCTCTCAGGTTTCTTCTTTAATGGTCCAGCCTTAATGCTTAAGGAAGTTCTGAACGCCTAGGATATTTTAATTTCACAAATAGGTAAATCTGTAATTAAAGAACAGCCTACAAGTTGCTTAAGCAATATTATTTGGAAATGTGTTTAATTGCAGCACAATTGATTAATTAGAGCTCTTTGAAGATAACATGAATCCTCTCACGTAGGAGATAAGGACCCAGGTAAGGTACATCATACCTATCTATCAGATCATAACTATTCACAAACAACTTAATCTAGAAATGCTGAGGTATTTCCCTGCCTGATCTTCTAAAAAGAATGTAACCAYCTAAAGAAAAGCTGGATGGATAATTTCTTAACTCATGAATTGCTAGATAATGTTGATTTGTATACAAGCTTGAGTCTATCTTACTGCTAAGGCAATTCTGATCTCACCCACCTACTTCCTACTCTGACTGCCAGCAGTACAGCCAGCTTCATAAAATTATACTTTTGCTTAGTGTTGAATACTTCAAGAAAATTTACATTTCTTTTCCTACTGAATTTTTAAATTTCTAAAATATATTCTGAAATAAAGCAGATATTTTGTTTTAAAACAATATTACTGTATTACTGAAGAGAAAACAGACCTTAATAAAGCCCACATAACATGAGCCAAGTATTTTTATATACTGTTCATTAAAAATGCATTAAGAAAAAAATCCCATATACACTACTTTTTAATGTGACTTATTGTCTCCTCTTACAAAAACTTACCATTTTGTGTATTATAAAGTTTATTAATCAATGTTTCCAAAAGACTCTGAAATTGGATGATTAAAAGACTAAACTTAGTTGTTTCAGCTTCATTGTTTTAATTAAGAAGCACAAAGCCACAAAAAGAATCAGACAGTGTTTCTGATTTATGGAAATTAATTTTATTTATATCATAACTTTTTACCACATGCATCTGAGTGTATAAACTGTTATTTCTGTCTAGTTTGCCATTTAGTTTCAGCAGAGTAGAACAAACGTTATTTTATTATAACGAGGTCATAAAATTAGTAATGAAAAGGAGGAGAAACTATYTGCTGAAGAGGACTTACAGTACATTTATAATGTGGACAATGATACAGATAGGGGCCCGGTTGACTTCATGACTAATATTTTATACTTTAGTATAGGGAATTCTGTACTGAGCATGAGTGTTATGGACACGTAATGGTCTTATGAGTCCAAGTTGGTAAACCTGGATAATTGCAAAAAGTTGCACAATCTGCAACATTTTGTGCTGAGCTGCACTGTGGTCTTGCCTTTGTGTTTAGGAATTTGGAACAAGAACTATGCAGCTCTTAGAGTTGTTCAAGACATCTGAATGGAAGGCAAACAAAGCTTTGTGGACATTTCTGTAGAAACAAACTCATGTGAATCATCTGGCTTTTTGCCTGAGAAGTTCAAAGAGGTCTGTTTGCATCCCTGTTGCCTCTCCCAGTCTCATGAAAGTTAGATAAATCACCATGTCATGGTGTCTACATTTCTGCAGAACAATAGATGGCCATATTCAATTAAATGATTAACATTTAAATAGATACAGTAAACTCAACAGAAAATTATCTTTGCAGTTAAATTTGTAAAGTTATATAAATGGCTAGGGATGTGAATAGCAAAATGCTCAAAAACTCAATTTCTGACTTGAAAAGTCCTTTGGACAAAGTCCTCTAAATGCTTACAGAATTCTGGATATTTGTAAAAATTCAGAGAGGTAGATGACAGTGACAGTGTATTGTTCAAATCTTAGGATCATTTCAGTTTTGATTGGATTTCTAGCTTTGTGATGGTACGTTCTATCTGCAAAATGTGGTGGTATATAACAGATTCTATCACACACACACATATATATATATATACACACATAAAGTGTTTTATGCTGGGGAAGAATAAACAAAGATAGGCAGCTGAAGAGAGGATAGGCTGACTTTGCTTTGCCTGGAAGTTTTTTTTTCCACTGTGTCTGATCTGTAGGTCAGATGAACTCCCACCTCACTGTATCTTGTCTTTGAGGACTTAAGGATAATGCAACAGACATCAGAACCACTAAGCTAAAAGRAAAAGCTACAGTGTTATTTAAATAAAAGTCAATATCCTCAGCTACTGTTATCTTGTTGCCTTTCAGATCTCAGCTGGTATCAGAAACCCTGATGGATCCTTAACCTTCAATTGGATGAGGAGGTCAGACTTCTTAGAAACATGACAGCTGCCCAAAAAATCCTGGCTGGAGGCTGCCRTCCCTATCTGCCTCTGTGGGTGTCACAGAGGAGCAGAGGGCTTCCAGCTTGTAGAAACACCATGAGACAGCCATGCCTCCACCTTCGGGTCTGCATGGAGATCAAAAGGGGAGTTATGAGAACTAAGTCATTTCCTAAAGATCCTCAAACCAACATTCAATTGTATTAAATCCTGTATCTCTTGAGAATGCTCATGAAATGGAAGGTAGAAATAGTGCTGTTGAGACAGCTGATACAGCTGCTTCTCCAGGGAAGGACATTCTCACAAACTCCTTCAGTACCTGCGTGAGACAAACCCTAACCCATTAGGGAGAGCAGCTGTGGGATGCACAAGTCAAAGAAAGAAAATAAAATTTACATGTATGGCTGCTGTCATATAGATAGTATGAAGCAGAAGAARGGAAATTATTTCTAGTAGCAGCACAAAGGCACAAGATGGAGAGAAGTAAAGGAYAAGAATAAAGATCTTTGGTGCCCTTTCACTTCTCTCCAGAGTTTCAGTGATTCTGACCTCCTGAAAGTCTCAGTTTCACAATGCGAATGAAAATTTTTTCAGTACTACCAGTACTTCCTAAAATATTATTCTACCTGTACAGTGAAACAAATGGTAGAAATACAGATTTAGAACAGAAAATGATTCAAAATATAATAAAAAGCAAATCCAYTGTTACAACTGACCTGTTGTAAGCAGGTTGCTTACCAGTTGTGAAGCAGTCTGCTTAAATTTAAATGAATTATGTTATGATAATTGGAAGAGTAATTTCTACTTTAGGAAACACAAGAAATATTTTATTGTGTGGAAAATGCTAGTATAATTAACAATCAAATGGCCAAAAATAAGTATACAGTAAATGTTATCSTTCAATAACCATATAATTAGTACAGAAACTTCTCTTTCAAGTATTTCCTGAGCAACTACACCTAAAAATCATGTTTTTACTCCCACTACAAAAAATCAAAGGAAATTTTGTGCTTTGGAATTTGTGATGTATTCATTACACAGTGGAAGAAATAATCAATTGCTTGATTATTGATAACACAGGCTCTACAGTGAATTGCCATAGCACCTACCTGAAATGAAAATGAACCATGCCACTTCAAATAAAGTGTGAAAAATTTTGTTTAAGCATGTACAGATTTTATACGTACCGGTTCAATGATATATCAGGTTATTTCCCTCAGTGAAGGTTGTTCTTGCACTCTTATCCTCATCAGCCAAGGCAGAAAATTGAATATTTAAATTGATATGGTTACACATTTGAGACTGGGTTTAAGCAGGTGATTTTATAATAAGTTTTCCTTAGTTTTAGCAGAGCTATTTGCATTGAARTTTAACAAGTCAGTAAACACACATTTTTTTTTTTTTTGTAGTAGTAGTGACAGGGAATATCTCCTGCATATGCTGTCTGACATTCCAGTAGATGGTTGCAACTTTGTTTCTGTTAAAATATACATATTGTTAGTCTCAGAACTTGACTCTAACATATATAATCAGGCTTTATAGACCTTTGGGCCTTTGCTACCTTGCAATAAAATAATAGTCTTCTGGATGGTTAATATGGTCTTACTATATTATAATGCATCATTGAGTTTTATTTAGTTTTTGCAGTGTATATCTACAAAGTAAATTGGGGAAGATATTTCTTAAGAAAAGCCACCTGACGTATTTACTTCCCTAAGATGGAAAGATACTGGAATTATACAGAGACATCTTAGCAATACACAGATCCATTTTTTTTTTCTCAAAATTAAGAATCTGAAGAGGACATAGGATTTAAATAGCTATTTCTGCTTTTGGTACATTTTAACTATATTTTAAGCACAGTATTCTAATTTTCAACTCTTCTACTCACAATCTGGGAATCTTTTTTGAGATCACCAGGGAACTCAGGCTTTAAGTCAATCAGACTTTCAAAATGATACTATTTTCAGAAGTTTCAGTAATCTGTAGAGAAAAATGTGGGCATGTATGGATCCAAACATGTGACAGCAAGAGAGAGTGTGTGTGTATGTGTGTGTTTTTGAAACATCTTGTAGGTTTTATAGGTCAAATTGGGTCCTTTGGGAGTAATAAAAAGGGGATCCCAAATGTGGCCCCACAGAAATGACCTCAAGGAGAGAAGGGTATGAAGCCCAGCACAACACACCTTGTATCACATTTCTTGACCAGGGTCTGGCCAGTCGGTCCCAAGATGACCAGGAAGAGGATGCTGAGGTTTCCAGAGTTTTCCAAAGGCTCACTGTTGTCCTGCAGTGTTCCCAGGGGGTGGCACATGGGGTCCCTGGGTGTAGGAGACTGGGTTCATCTAGAGTATGGCAGGGAAAACGGTGGAGTAATTAGCCCAGAAGTGACAAAACTTCCAAAGTTTCTTGGGCTGCTGAGGGCAGCACATTGCTTCAGCATTTGTATCCCCTTAGCAATTTACAAGTTATCAGCATGCTTTGTTGTTCATTAGCATATTTTGAGAAATACATGAATTCTTCTTAATTAACCCATAGAAAAAATGCTAGATGATTTGACATTACACAAGAATTCATGGGTAATGGAATTTAGAGAGTCATTAGAGCATTCTCTTCTCAAGTATTGGCTGGAAATGTGACACAAAGTTCAAGAAGTCATTGTACTGAGTATGCTGAGTACATATAACGATAGGATAATTCCTTCCCTAAAGAATTCGTAATTTGAGATTAAATCGGGGAATTAAATAGTGCAAGCCTAGGGTTACAGCTAGCATTGCATCCAATAGAGCATTGTAAATCAAAGAGGAATTCATTCTTGGAGTGGATAAATACTTGGAGGCAGGATAAATACTGACAAGTTATATTTCTGTCATGTAAATGTATACACAGACAAATTAAGTAAGAATATGCTGAGTCAAAGATTTGGACTGTATAGATTTCTGATTCTTCTAACGGAACTGTATTTTCTTTTTCTTGTTCTCAAAGAATTGTTTTTTCTAAGAGCAAGCACTAAGCTGTTTTTTTCATAATTCCCTACTCAGCCATGTTTGTCATCAGAGAGTCTAACAGATGTGGAAATTGAAGATGACAAAAACATACTGCACTCTCTCTGCATAAACCATAACAGTAAGCATTTCATAGCAACCTGTCAATAATAGAAAAAGTGTTCTAGATTTTCTGAATTTCTTGATGTGCATTCTCACTCATACAGCATGCCTTTGTAAAAGTTAATTATATCATTAATAAACATTAATAAAATGTAACCATACTTATCCACCCAAGATTCCAGCACTGCCTCTGTTCCATGACAATGGAGACCTACAAAGTTTGTCAGGCACATACTAGGAAAAAGTGTCAATTTTAGCAGTTCTGCAAATTCCTATAAAGTTTGAAAGTTTTTGGAGGATGTGCTCATTTCTAGAAAATTAAATTGGCAGAAAGAGATAATTTACATGATAGGATTTATCACTGATGTTTGTGATCAACTACTAGGAACCTAAAAGTGATACTTTTAGTATCACTTTCTCCTAGTGATACTAGGAGAGACAGGCTCTTCCAAAAAGAGTTTCACCCCATTTGTAGATAGCTTTCTAATATCTATCCAATGAATGATCCCTGAAAGGGGCCCTCTCTCCCTTAATGAATGAGATGGCTATTTTAAGACCATATGTAATACATGCAGTGTTTGACATTAAATGCCGAAAAGATGGAAGTAATAAATTACTTGCATTTCGAAAGTATTTAAATGAGCACAGAACTTGTCCTTTTCTCATTTAGTGTCCTAGAATTTTTCTACATCTTTGTTTTCAGTTATGCTATTCTACCGTATTTTCCTTAAAGGGAAAAAAATGTTTATCAGCACAGAATAAATGAAATATGCTTATTTTACAGTCAATGGGACCCAGTACGTCAGTGCATAAGTACTTACCCTCATAGTGAGTGTCAGATCAGGACCTCTTCTGTCAGTAAATATTGGCTATTGGACTAGGTATTAATTTCTTTGAAATATGTTTGCTTCATTTATCACAATACACTATAGACTCTATAAAACTATCTAAGGAAAGCCAAGAAAAAGTAGTTCTTACAATTGTTTCTTCAATGGTAAATCCCTTGACTTAGTAAAACTGATGTTGAGATTTTTTTTCCCCACCTGTTCAATATCTTATACTGTATAGAGATTTTCCAGAAGCCACAACAACTTTGACAGTAAATTTTGACAATATAAAGCGGAGAAGAGTTCTGTTTAAAGTACATGATGCAGCAAAAGACAGCAATTAATTAATTCTGCTTGTTGTGAACTTGTCATAATGTGCTGCAGCAATGTTCTCTCCATCCTGTTGTAGCACCATGATGGTTCCCATTCCTGACTAAATACAGATACTTTTTTTTTTTTTCAATCCAGAGTGAATCCTGCATATGACCTTTCAGTTTCACTGCATACTGATAAAAATCATTCAATTTTCCACCTGACTTTTTAGTTTAATTAAATTCTCCTCCACCTGGGTTATCTCACTTTTTTTGCTTCATTAAAAAAAAAAAAAAAATTATTTTGTGTCTCCTGAAAATAGAGACTGTCTTTCTTATTTTAATAATTGACCTTTCCCATTTTTCTTTACTCCGTGCTATTTGAATAAACATTGAATAAACATTTGCAACTCAGAATGGATGACAAATGTTGCTAGAGGAAGTAGTAGTAAATTGCATCCCACCCATCTATAATAGGTCTAATAATCTCTACACCTATTCACACGATGATTTAAAGGTCCAAAGAGCCAACAGAAAGGATTATTTACTTCTAAAAGGTACAAAACCATGATTTACTCTTAGCATTTCTCATGAAAGAAACCACACAAGAGAAACTGATTGCAACACTTGATATATAAATCTGTCTGCTTGATGAGCATATGTCTAGTGAACGTGTTGAAGGGCTGCATATGCCACTCTATAATGTATAAAGTACTACAAAATAATTACATTGGCCAGGCACAAAGCACACAAAGGTCAGGGATAATGCTGGAAGCTGAGCAGAGGAAGCTGAACTTTGCCCAGGGTTTTTAACAGGAGTACTAGGTCCTGTTTAGGAAATGGATAGGCCCAAGTTGTTTCATCAAGGGCCTGGCAATGCACTGTGGCTCCTAGAGATCCTATTGGGAAACACCTGCAAAAGAGASGATGCACACATAAACTTGTGAAGCAGAAAGGACAGGATTTGGTCAAGTCTTTTCTCTGCTTGTCTGTCTCAGAATCTTTACAACAAGCCCAACTTATCAACTTACTTTTTGACCAGAAAGAATTCTGCAACTTTTACAATTAGTAAGACTCAACAGAAAATATTTTGAGGTGATGTGTCTTTAAATATGGAGAATGTCACTCAAATGCTCTTCCACAAGTCTGCCAATATTACTATCTTGTTCACCTCTTTGGGTTGAAATTCATCCCAAAATATCTGGTTTGTCATTAGTATATCAAGCATCAGCTCCTACAAATTATCACCAACTCCTTTTTGCATTTTATTTGTTACTTATTATATTTATTGTAAGACTCTGAAATATATTTTTGAAACCCATTTAGTGTTAACTTATTTCTTATTGAAAATACACTTTTTATATTGCCTTCTAAAGCTAAAAAGGTCAGATTGTCTTTTACAGAAAAACCAGTAATTCCTATATAAAATGTCACTTTATACAAATTTTTTTTGTATCAAATTTCAACAAGTCAAGTTTGTATACTCCCTGTAAAATTTCTCTGCATATCAAGGATTCTACACTATTGTGATTTGATGTTGCAAAGACATTAAAAATGACAGACCTCCAACAACAGGTGTAACAAGCATGCAATTAATAACAGACATTTAAGTTACACATGCACACTGCAATTTACAAGCTCAAAAACGCCTCTGAATGGATGCCTTGCATAACTTGCAACATATGCATAGCAAAGATATCTGTCCCACAACACTTACCTGGATGCTCCACATCTGTAACTCATCTCTGTCAATATTCTGCTTTCAGAAGGATCTCGGAACACTTGCACTTCTCACTTAAGGAGACAGTTGTGGAAAGCCAGGCATGCAGAACAGGTTTATTCAACTTGTATAAGCCACTGCACATCAGTTTCTGGAAGGAATCCTTAAGGCTACTTTGGCCCACACAACACTCTTTCCTAGCAAGCTCACACATTCCCCAAGGGTGCTGGACTCGCAGGTTGACCAATGGCTGTGCATATTCCCTGGGGACAGACCATACATGACTGTATATTCCCTGGGGACACTCACATAGGCACAGCAGCTATGGTGAGCTGCCTGTTCACACACTCTCCTTGCAAAGGCCTCCCATGCCATTCACGTGGAAGTATCTCACATATGCAGCAYGGTCCAGAGCAGCCCATCAGGAAGATGGGGCCAGGAACACAGCAGGCAGAGCGAGAAACTCAGTGGTGGCACCAGCAAACACTCTGAGCACCTAGCACCATAAACACAGCAGCACCCAGGACTCCCTTCACCTTCTTGCAGCTCTGTGCTGCACAGCATGCAGGTTTTGCTCCACATGGGCTCCTGCATGGGCCTGCCACCAGCACAGGGTCCTCATCTGCCCCAATCCAGMCAGGTGGAGCAGGGACACATGGCTGGCTGCCAGCCGTTTTCCCCTCACTAGTCAGCTCTCTTGCTAGTACATAGACAGAGAAGAAAACACTGATTTTGTTATGTCAAGGGATTAAATTTCAAACCGATTTAATGAAAAGGATTATGTAAACTGACTAGTCAGAATGGATCCACATCAAATATGTGCAAGYACATTGTACATTTACATCAGCCAGTGTGGGCTCTGAAAGTACCATAATGCAACTGTAAATTTTTRTAAGATTAGGCAATTCACAAAATGACAGTGCAAACATATGAGATAGAAGAACAGTAGGAAGTTGCTAACAAATGTGATTCACAGAAAGTAACTAGGTGAATCAACGAGCAGTGAGAAACAATGCAAGCCATCATAATTGCTTGACAAAACTGCTACCTGGTTTCATTAAAACTACTCAATTCTTTTGTCCAAAAAGCAATTATATTTTTCATATCACAGACAAATCAAAAGAAAAGCATCACAGACACTCAAAAGAAAAACAGTTTATGAAATAAAAAAATACAACAAATATAGTAGGGCAACTCAAATTTATTTGACCTATGTAAATCTTACATAGAATATTTTCTCATATACCCTTATTTTTGAAAGATAACTTGAAAATGAATGTTTTCAAGCAGTATGAATAATCACAGCAGTAAATATAGGCCAAATAGGCTAARTCTTCAGCATAAAAGTAATTAGTATAATCCCATTTAACTTTGGTCCATGTACAACAGCTGTTTAAGAAGGAAGTCCATCCCTAGGAACGCGTACAGAGCACAGAAATGGATTCCTATTTCTAYAGAATTCCTATCCCGATGCCCTGTTCAAATAAAGAACAGAAACGGATTCCTATTTCTATAGAATTCCTATCCCGATGTCCTTTTCAAATAATAATATTTAAATACTCATCTTGACTTAGAGAAATTCTGAAAACAAAATGACATATAATGAAAAACAAATCCCTCTGAGAGAGATAGGATGAGATCAATTGCTTCAACTATTTAAGTGTTTATAGGAACAGTCACATCATAGGTGTGAAAGGCAGAAATAAGAAAAATAAAGGTATATGATGTTTAAAGAAGTAGGTCTAGACATCTGTGTCTGTGAATAGCTGAATGCTACTCAAAAACCAAGCAAACAAAATCCCTGAGGGTAAATTATTTATTAAAGTCACCTTTTTTTGACCTTAAACATTCAAAGGATCTTGTTTTATGGATCATTTTGAAGAGATTTTTATTTAGTTGTCAAATCCTTTAGGGTAAGCAGAAGAAAATTTTACATGCATACTTGTGTGAAGTGTGCACGTTTTAATACTTTTTGGTAGGAATGGATAGTGCCACAGASTACTTCATAAATATATGTGAATGAAAATGGTGGGATAGATGGTCTTCCAGAAACTGTCATTTAGAAAATCATACCATAGTTTTGTGAAACTTAAAGCCTCTTGTTTAGCAAGTGAACTGGACATGTTTATATCAAACAATATATTGACCTTTAAGAGTCTATTACTTTTGCTCAACTTGCAAATCTAGCTGGAAGTGATTAATGAACTATTTTATTTCAGGGACAGTCAGGAAGGAAATAGTTCATATTAGTACCTCTCCACTAAGAAGTCTATTTTAGTGTTCTGAATTGAAAATGCTATATATGTGTTTTATGTGCACCTTTTACTGTTAAATTTTATGAACCAAAATGTATATAAGCAGTTATAAAATGTACCTGCCATACAGTGAGATGAATGTAAGGGCTATTCCCATTTCGATTTATCCTATATACCCTGTTTGTTACTCTCTTATCAGCAGCTCATTTTGCTGATCTGCATAGAATAGTCCAAGAATGGCAATATATTTCTAACTGTGACTAAATTAAGCCTTTGAATTTTTAGTGCTTTTCTCCTTGAACACAATACATAAGGACAGACTTCTCAATAATCTTATTATTTGGTATAGAAATAGGCTAGTACTACTGGAGCGTCTGATATTTTAAACTTCCAATTAGTGATTGCGGTTTTTGCATATAAATTTTCAGAGTAATTTATCTGCAACGACATTTATCAAACAAGAAGCAGAAATGCTGCACACCTTTCAAGGATTCAGACTTTAAAGTTATTATCACCTATAAATGACACTATGTACTGAAATCTGCTTCTGCCATTGCATGTTATGAATTTAGAACATTTTGTGCTTCTGTAAGATAAATTCTTTTTTAAAATGGCTGGGAAGCCAACTAGAATACCTCAGATGATAGTTTGAACCATTATTCATTTCTCCTTTTGAATTTACATGGCTGGATTCAACACAAGTTAGACTGTGCTAATATTTTTCTTCCATCAGGATTTGACTTCTTTCTGAAATTACAGAGTTTAATTTATGCCTATAACTTGGCAAGTACCAAGCACTTTAAAATTCTCTCATCCCTTTTCTCTCAGACACTCACTGAACTAATTTCTTTAGCAAGGAGACGTAAAAGTCTCGATTATAGCTAAGCATGTGTATGAGTCAGTGATGAGAAAACTGAATCTGTAAAAACAGGAAACCCCTATTTGYAGCATTAAGTATTTAAATGCGGAACACCTTGTGCTTTTGGAAGTGATTCTGCTACCTTAGGAAGCAGCATAATACCTTGAATAAAACTTGGTGGGATAATTTATTTATTTTTTAATCAGAGCATTAAAATAAAATATAACAGTTCTTGCTGTAAGGTTAAAATATGAAAATAACAACAAAGTAAAAAAAACACACAAGTAATGAACATCTTTCTGGAACATAGTTTAGCATTTGTGCTTATATGAGGCCTTTGCTAAAGCAATAAGCAAAGCAGACTTCATCAGTAGACTCTGTGACCAATAGTTGATCTACTCATCAAAAAACAAATGAGTGAGCAAGGGCAGAAGGTTGGTACAATGTGTGCCATACTGACAAAGGGGAATAATGGGGATAAAGTTGCTAAACATAGGGAGACTGTTTTTGTGAAAATTATGGGACAAGAACCTCTGTATCAGAATACAGTTTGGGATTAAGGTTCAGGATGGTTTGAGRCATGGGAACAATCTCTTTAGTAATCGTTTTGATTAGTGTAACTTGTTTTCACATCTGTATAAAATGGGACTATAGACTCATTAAGCTTTGTATTGACCTAGAGGATATTATTTGCTGCCAATACTCTGTTGTGGGCAAGCACATGAAAACATCAGGTCATCACAAAAAGCGTCTTGGAACTGTGTCTTGCTGAATAACCTGTTTGAATCTTTGTAAGTGATTCAAGCCTTTAAAACAAGATTAGTGTTGGTCTTTCCTAACTGCACCATTAGAACTAAGTCAGTCTCTTGCAATCTGTACCTAATTGATCTATGATAAATATATCTAATAAACACTAAAGGCAAAATGCTGAAAGTATTACCTTTAAGCCCACTCMTGCATTTTTGAGTGCTCATGAATGATGAGGACTCAAGGCATTTTTTAAAAAATAATGGTTCCAAATATGTGTTCTTTCTTAAGTCAGTCTAATARGAATTACGTTCAAATTTACAAGTAATGTCAGCTATAAAAGATATCTTTCACTTCCTCCCCTCAACTGTTGTGTAGTGTTGTTCTAATGCTCTGAAACAATGATTATGTTTCATTAAGGTATATTTGCACTTCAGTGATGGTTCAAATAACACTTTCCTCTAGCTGTTCTGAAATAGGACAATGAAATTGGATGCCTTCCTAAAATATAGTCTTACTTTGTGTCCTTTTCTTTATTTAAGTACTAGGCTTTGCACGCTGTTTTTTACAGAGGGCTGAACCAGGAGCCTAATGCAATCTCTTCTGTTTTTAACAGCTTMAGGGGATGTGAGTTCTTTTAGCATGGAAGACGTCACATGAAGGATGTCACATGAAAGATTCTTTTCATTGCTAGAAAATATAACATGTTTTTATAGGTAACATMTTCACATAAAGTTTTCTTTTCTTTTCATATGTGAAATTAGAATTATTAGAATTCTAATTTAGAATTGTGCTCACATTTTGTGTTTTCTTTCCCCCCAAAAGTAACATTTGTTACTTTTTGTAACAAGTGCAAAAACAATGTTTTTGTACCTTTTTGTGGATATAAAATTATGAGATATTTAATTATTATACTTGTATGGAATTACTTTCTCCTGATAAAAGTGCCCTCACATATTTGCATAGCTGGCTACTAGGCTAATGGCTACTGGAGAGTAGCCTGAGAATAATGGACATTGGTGCATCACACACGTCAAAGACCAATATAAATTCAGCTCTGAAAAATAAGATGCCACACTGTTCTCTCCATACCTGACACTTGCACAAAATACTCGTTTGGTGTATTCAAATCTCAGCAATGCAGATGCCTCACTGTGAAGTTTCATCTGCATTTTATTCTGCTGTRTAGTTCTACGGTTTTCATTTGCAATTCTGGCATGTTGTGACTTCTGTAGTCCCATATTACACTTGCTCACTACAGTTTGCACTGAGTCAATGCATATTCATACTCAGAGCAGCACATGTTAATGGACAATTGTGTGGAGCAGTTGGTAGTTGCAAGTTTTGCTCTCAGGATTGTATRGCAATAAGTGTTCATCTGTGTTTGTAAACTTGTACTAGTCATTAAATTAGCCAAATTCTGCAGGATTTGGGAAATATTGAGTTGGAAGTTCTRTCTGGAGAGATGACAGGAAAGCAGGCTGTGATAGCCCTGTGTATCACTTTCTTGCTACCRACACAGGAAGCTCTCGGGTGTCTTGTCTAAGATGCACATTTTTTGTCATGGCTATATAAAAGTTTCATTCAGCTATYCAGAAATCCAAATGAAGACCTCAGTTCTCATTGATTCCTTGCCATTTGCAAACTACATTTAGGTTCACTCTGAATTGCAATAAACAGATTTTTTAAAATAAAATATGGTACTTGAATCCTGCAATCTTATTCCTTTCATCAATTTGATATGTTTTTAATTGAGATTCTACTGCACTTTGAATTAATTGCTGAGCCTAAGTTTAGATCATGCTTCTACTGCCAAGGACCCTTTCCTGTGGACACAGAACTGAYCCAGTACTGAACAGCTGTCTTTTAAATGGATGCTGACCATTCTATCACCTTTTCTTAAAACATAGTTCTGAAAGTTGAAATCCTTGCCCCAGCCAAGTAGACAGGTCTGATAACTTAGAAGCAGGTTGATCAATATTTTAGCTTTGTTTGGTCTTTCATGAGTATGAACACCGAAGCACTTATCAGCCTTACGAAAATTTAGAATGTAGACATCTAAGAAATTCTCCTTTAGTCCTAACGTACTTCATAGGCTGATGACCAGCCTACAAAAGCACCAACCCAGCTAGCAGAGCAAAACAAAGCACTCTAACAAGATTGACCTTTGTGTGTTATTGTGACAGTGACACTAGCTCCAGGATACAGAAAACAATGAGGAAAAAGCCTTAAGGGAATTGCTATTCTGCACTGAACCAATAACAAGAGTTTTCCTCAGGGAACTTTTGCTAAATTAACTGTTTTGACATTATATTTAACATCAGCAGTAGAGGAGGATATTTGAGGGTATTTTTTCAAATACTGAGTCTGTCACACAAATTTTCACAGCTTCCTTTCAGATGTTCAAATACTTTGGAGGATATGGAAGGCCTCTCTATGTATATTCAAGAAAAAGCATTTCATAATTTTGAAAAATTAAATATTTTCAAACTTAAGTGGAATCACATGACCAAGAAGGGAATTAAGAAATGGGAGCATCTGTGATAACTGTCAATCCATTTATGTCATGTTTACATTGCAACTGGACATGTAATAATCAAATGAATAGCTATTTAAATTTCTAAACTTTTTACCACATGTTTGCATGCCACTGCCTGGTGTTTGTCCCATATCCATGGAAAGAGCTGTACATCCTCTTTCTCATAAGGAAAAGAACCCTTCATGATAAAACGTCAGGATTTCATCTRTTAATTAACATGCAATAAAACTTAGAAAATCCCCCCCAAAATAGAGCTTTTCCATTTTTTATATTACTTTTTCTGTAACAGTTTATAGCTGTGCCATTTTCTACTATTATATTTACAGAGAATTGTTCAACTATTTATCATAATKCCTACCAATATGGCAAGAACTAGTGAAAAGGGGTAAATTATGAGAGCTGTTTAGGAAAAAGTGCAGTTACAGGGACAAACTATTTTCTTCTCATTTGTGTTGTGGGACAGTATACAGGATTTATATATTTATAACCTTTTTTATTTCTGAAAAGAGAAAAGACTCTAAGAACTATACAAGTCCATGGGACAGAACATCTGAAACCGTATAACTTTTACAAGGTTGTGCTTCAGAGCAAAGTGGTGTTATAATCTGATTCCTGTCAAAAGTGTTTGGCAGTCCTTCAGGATGGTAACTGCATATTTAAGCTTTAATCTTTCTCTGGCAGGCTAGGCATGAAGTTCATGCAGACAGCAGGCATTTGTGAATACAGAAACTCTGCACAGGGAACAAGAAGCCCAGAGAGAAGAAACTGCACTGTTTAAGAAGTCTTTAAACTAGTACAACCTGTGGTTCACTGTTTTAAACTGTCACCCTAAAARGTAACAATAGTACACCCAAATAAGGGAGAATGAGACCCTCTTAAATAACAGATATAAAGATTATACTGCTAGCTCAGATGATTTCCTATCGAATACTGCAATTATTACAATTTGGCATGGCCATTTAACTGGATTCGGTGCTTTCATTGTATTATAGACATTTTTAAGTACAGTGGCTTTAGGGTGGTGCTATCTACAGACAGTCTTTTGGCTTCCAAGATTTGAGTGTGCTGACACTCTGGAGTGAATTTCAAAGGGATTGAAACATCCAGCTATATGGCAACTCCCCTAAGAGCTGCCTGGCAGGAAAAGAAGACTGTAATTAAATAGGGACATGAAACTTTAGTCTGCTGAACCTCTGAGCAAACTTGTGGCTTAATTAATACCTTTTCAATAGACTAGAAGCAGAGTCAGTATGACTTATTGTTCTGCCTTGTGTTTTTCATATCTGGTTCACTGAAGTTTGAGTTGGGTCACAAAGGTCCCTAAGTCATCATTATTCTGTTATGTAAATCAAGCTGATGGTCTCAGTTCCATGGCTAGTGGGCAAGCATACAAAAACTTGTGCTAACTGCTCATGATGAAACAGTTTAGTGTCCTGAGGATTTTAGTACCCACTTTGCTTGCAGAAAGGCACCTTTCAGAACAAAGGATAACTGACTTAAAAATTAAGACAAAAATGAGGTTTTACTGGAGACTTTCAGGAGATATACAGAACATCTTTAGAGGTAATGTGAAGGGAGTTCTGATGGATTTATCCTGGAATTTACTGAGAGTAATAAATTTTTTTTTTCTTTTAAAACCATCAAAATGGAGTGACAGATTAGACATCCTAAACCACTAAAACCTGATGACGTTGAGCAGTGGCTACTTAAAAGAGTAAATTTCCTTCAAAAGCTAAAATGAAGTTCATCCTTTAAATTTACTCCTTATTTTGAGTCTGACCAAGCATTAATATATGTAGCCATGTCTAAATTTATGATTGAGGCGAAAAGTTGGAAATCATCAGAAAAGCTATCCTCAGCATCATAAAAGTGTCCACTAAAATCTTTACTTTGTGAGAGGCATGGGCAAAACCTGTTTGCCCAATAGCCTTAATGGTGAATGAAAACTTGGGGAGAAAAACTGATAGTGTGTTAGCTTGAACTGAACAAAAACATATYGAACCTCTTGGTTGGGAATGCAGAAAGCAGTGATATTGAGGATACTTTAGGCTAAGGAAATATTCAAAAAGAGGTKATAAGAGGGTATTCACTCCATAATGGAGTGAACATGCCTAATCTGTTAATAAAGTTGCAGGATGATATTGGAGTCTGGGTAACTAGTACATACAGGAATGCAAACACCCCCCAAACACAATTTTTTTATTTGGTAATACAAATGAAGAGGGTGAGTATTAGATGATATATTTGCAGAACCAAAGTGAAAAGTAGTTGATTTGTAAAACATCTAAGTCATCCTGATAATGTTTAATAACACATTATCTAATAACTGAAGTTGCATAAACCAAATAGCATAAATCAAACAAAGACAGAAAACTACAATAAAGAGAGTAAAAAGTCAGGCTGTGAGTTTTGGAAAYCTAAAAAATATGGACAAGTGGAGAAACTGCATGATCATCTCATGTAGATTATGGGCACACATCCTCAGGGCAAAATCATACTGGTCCATCTCCTTAAGGATGAGGTGTCGAGTTCTTGTTGACACTGGAATTTCCACAGTTCTATAACTGGACCTATTCTGCAAAGGCACCACTGATTTTGTACTTCCCCTATCTTCACCCTGTCTGTGCCAGAGATCTTCACTGTATAATGGATGTGATCATACAGCTTACTAAGCAGGCATTCCTTGGCTAGATTCATAAAAGAATGATCCATTGTTTTGGAGAGAAGCTGGTGACTATGAAGGTCAAATAGTACCTTGTCAGGGTTRATGATCCACCTATTTATGGGGACACTAATCCTTTAACTGGCTGGAATTGCTAAGACAGCTGTGGAGGACAGAGGCAGTTCAGCTACAGTATAGCAGTACCTTTAACTCCAGGAGAGCAAATTGAGTCTAGTGCCGCAGAGTCCCATCAATCACCGTGGCCTGTCACCAAGGCACGCACATGTTACAAGGGTCTGTGTGCTGAACAGCAGGATCTCAGTTATGTCACCAGAAGACAGAGACAGTTACTCACAAAGTGCCATACTGCATTATGAGATGATGCTGTGTGTTCCCCTGAGGGAGGAAAGAGTTAGATGAAGTGAATGGCTGTGATGGATCCTCCTGTGACAGAGGAAGCTGTTGCTTTTCAACTCAGATTTAAGCTAACTCAGGCATGACTTCAAACCKCTAAAAATGTTACCCGGCAAGAGGGGGAAAAAGTCTTCTGGTGGAAGAACAGCCCTATCTATTGTTGGGATATTAATACTTACCTCCATATGCCTTAATGGGATATATAGTATGCCTTTTAAATGTCTTTTAAATGTGAATATCAACCCTTTAGATCTGATCAGAGATAATCCAGCCAACTGAGGCTTAGGCCTCTGCATATTTGTGGAGGCAGAATGTCTGATGGGGAAATAGACTGGAACATATCCTAGCCTCTGACACTGATGTAAGACCAAGCAAAAATTATTTTGGAAATTGTTAAAAAAAGTTAGTTCTTTTCGGTCAGCATTGCAAGGTTTGAAACTGAAAAAAGAATATTCAYGAAAGAGTTAGTGCAAGAAAGATGCTTCTATCAAAGAAAAGGTTACTGRGAACATATTTCTAAGTAACCCCAGGAAATTTTAAAGATAGAAGTTAAATCCTAACTAAATCGGTAACCAATTTTGTCCTTGCTGAGAGCACTGACAAGAGGTGAGAAATAAACTTTTTCTTTTAGTCAGAGTCTGCTTGGTCCCATATGAGCAAGAAACCAGAATTCCCTACATGATGCATTAGTCATACCCACCCACTTAGAGCCTCCTGGAGCTCCAGTTATTCTCCAGGCTTCACAAGGACAATAAGAACAAGGGAATAGGAACAATAGCCTTTAGAGGCAAAAGTCATGAGAAAACTTCCTTTGGGTGCTTTTGTGATGAAGTCACACAAGGATGTTATCAGCCCAGTAACAGCAGTTCCACTTTCTGACCAAGAAAAGCAAGCAAGTCTGTGGAACACAGTGCTTTAGATCTTTTAACTGTACAGAAGGAAGATGCACCAGTTTCAGACCTATCCTTCCTTCAAGGTGAGCAAAACTGTTCCACAGATCTGCCCTCTCTCCAAGGAACGTGGCAGGCGAACTGCCCTTCTGCTTGTTGATAGTTGCAGACCACCCAGAGAGACCTGATTAGTTACTGTACAACCCATGAACACAGAATCACATAATGGTTAAGGTCAGAAGGGACCTATAGAGATTATGTATGGACCTTCCTGCTCCAGCACAGACACCTAGAGCATGTGGCACAGGGTGGCATCCAGGGGAGTTTTGAAGATCTCCAGAGAAGGAGACTCCACAACCTCTCTGGGTGGCCTATTCTGTCACCTTTACAGTAAACAGTGAAGTAAACAAACAAACAAAAAGTAAAAAAAAAAAAAAAANAAAAAAAAAAAAAAAAAAAAGTAAACAGCAAACAGTATAGGTTTCTTTTAAAATAAAATCAGTGTGCAAAAGTAATGGTATGCATCTGCAAATAGTTTCTATGTTGAGTCCAACTGTGTGTACACCAAATTCTGGAATGAATTCTCAGGTCTCAGAATTTAAACATTTCTTATTTTCCTATTGTGTTCTTTTCCATTTCTTACAGTCTAAACATTCCAATCTGATGGAAGTCTGACTTTTAACCTTTTCTTCTGAAAAGTGATAGATCCCAGAATCACATGGCTGTCCTCTACGGAAAACTTCAATAAAGATCCCTGTTCTAGTTAAGCAGTGGTAGTGATTTGAGGMAGGGGGCAGAGGAGTACAGACAAACACTTGTACAGTATAGTGTCATTGGAAAAACGTAGAGGAATAATTAGAGTTGCAACACTGACACTAACACTTAGATAGAATACATAAACAATTTCATCATTGGCAGGTAGAAACAGTATGTGAATCCTCATCAGTGAGACACAGTTTAAACTTCTGATCTAAAATAAGCATCTGTATAATTTTCCTTGGGGAAATATATTTAGATTTAGTTTCACTGAACAGACAATAATCTTTTTCAGAAAAAAAAAAAAAAAAAGCACAAATGTTAGGGAGAGTTTTTGAATGTGTTTACACCATCAGCTGTTCATTCATTCTGAAAAAGACATTCTCATTTATGAATGCTCTGCTTTTCTGAACATATATTGGTGAGAGGACAATGTAATCTCATTTGTACTCGAAGGAGATGTAGATTCTATATGATGAGCTGGCACTTACTCTTTGGGATATAACACATTGTGCCATTGGGAACCTTGCACCCTGAAAATCCATCTAGAAAAGGCAGCCACATATAGTGGCTCAATAGTMCCAAGGGCATGTCCAACTTTCAAGAGAATCCGGATCATGTGATTAAAGAGAGAATTAATTGTGCCAGAATCTTATCTTATTATGAAGTCAAGATAAATCCAACATCCTCTCTTGAACATATGAAATCAAAAGCACTTCCAAATCTAGTCACGCTTTTAATTCTCTCATTCTAGTTGCTTGACACTTTTTAGATGGCATCTAAGTACTTGGTTTCTATAGTTAACTTAAGAATTCTCACCACATATTGATAACCCTCAAGTTAGAGAATGATAGTGATTTTAGTCTATTTTTGCCTTTAATTTTCAGGACTGTGGTCTCACGATGTGAAAAGTATTTTTAGTCAGCATGACCCAAATGAGTCTCTTATGGTGATTAAAATGTGTGGATATAGCCACAGATCCACAGGGCAGATCTGAATGTGAGAAGAAATTAAAAGATCCTTGGACAGTCAAGGAGACTAGATGGTCATTGTTCAAGGATGAAAATAAATGCATCAAGAAGGAAAAGTTATTTATCTGGTGTAGATAGAAATAACTGGGTGAGAAGCTATATAATTGGAATCAAAGTGCTATATAATTGGAATCAAAAGAATAAAATTACCAACATTTGTCTAACCACTGGATCTGTTAAAAAAACACAATCTTTTCAAAATATATTTGTTGATTATTTATTGGTATTCAAATAAACTCTTTTTGAGTTTTCAGAACTTTAGTTTCAGTGGAAATACGCTGGCTCCTATTTTTATGCAGCTCAGCTTTAAAGCCATAAGCTTTAGCCAGCAAACCTGACCTAGGTAATATAAGAGGAGAATTCTGGCCTGGGCGTTATCCTCTCATAATAGTGGAGTCCAAAATATTTCAGCTAGATATTAAAACATGATCAGTTGTATGAATAAATTTTCCTTGCGGTTTTAAATTGTCTTTGCTAATACAATTTATTTTCTCTAGAATAGAATAAGTGCTAATACAAGAAACCTAAGTACCAGAATTGAAGAAACTGGTAACATGCAGATGGGGAGTAGAGGAAACAGCTTAGAAAAGGTATGATGAGGATGYAAAGCACTTCTCCTTCAAGCTCAATTGAGCAAAGAATTACTTCCTTTGACAAAGGGTAACATGGGAGGACCTGATTAGAGAATGATTATTTTCAACAGCAGTTTCAGGGGGCAAAAGATTGCTGGATACTGAAGGCTGGAAATCCCAGAGAAGATGAATGACCAGATAAGTGGTTATGACAGTGGCCTGGGAGCCAACAGAAGACGGCAAAACTTGTGGTATGGAAAAAAAAAATGGAAAGTCATGCTTGGGGATTTAGAGACACAAAAAAAGAGARATAATTCTTTCTTTAGACCTCAGATATATTATTTGCGAACAAATCACACTGCATAGTGATGTACTGTGAGGAATACCTCTTCTATCTCCTCCTCTGTGAGGAATATATCTTCTATTCCTCTTTGGAACAGGAACTAGATGCCACATGACAACAGCTATGGGAGACTGTGGATCAGTAGATCAGTATGTTTTTGATTAAATAGTTTTGGCTTTGAGCTAGTCTGTAGTCTGCWGCCAACATTGCACCCTATTTATTTCTATTTATTTTGTATTTGTTTTCATTAGACTTGGAAAATCTGGACTAGGAAATCATTGTTAGTCAAACATTTGAGTTCAAGAAGTGAAAAAAATGTTTATATTTATGTTGAGGTTAAAGGGAATGTGAAGGACAGAGATAAAATGGAGGTATCATTTAGTTTTCATTTTCTTGAGGAAGATTTGAACAGCTGGCATATTTGAATAGAAAATATTCCATTTCTTATGAAAATAAATTTTACCCCAGGCAAACATTGTACCACTTGATAATCACTTACCATTCTGATTAACATTACACAAGAAATATTTAAATGTGGAGTTTAAATACAATAGRCAAATTTAGTAAAAATTTTCAAATGTACTCATTTAAAATGCTAAAGAAGAATAAAAGAGTTTATATTTTCACTTTAATTTTAATGAAAATGGCCCATTTACACATTTTATTTCTCTAGAGCTCTATTTCAAACAGAAGACTGAGGTGCAGCATTCATTCTCAGTCTTTGATAAATGCAGAAAAAAAAGACTTCTTTGATTATTAAACCACTTTTAGGCTAGGTATTATTTGAYTAATGTGGATGAAACAAAACAAAATACAAAATAAAACATGGAAACAAATAAACAGAAAACAGAATATTGGCTGAAGACAGGGACTAATCCTTTTGAAACAAGTAAGACTTGATCTTGGGCTTTTCTGTTTAGCATAGGAGAACTGATCAAAGGCACTGTGGTAATACTAGTAATGGATAAGGGTAATAAATCATAAAAACCAAATAAGTTTTTAATATTGAACATAAGGAAAAATGTACTAGTTCAATCCAAGGTATGTCTAGACCCGTAATCTTTTTCCCAAAAGTGATGGAAAATGATGCTGAGAGAGACGACAGRTCAAGAACAAGGCAAGCATGTATTTTTCATTCTCTCTTCTGTCTACTTTTTCTTCTGTAGTACTGTTCCACTTCATGACAGTTTCCAGTTTTGTATTATCTCTAAAACAAGAAATGCGCTTTCAAACTGGTGTCCAGCAGAGTGCCACAAAAATGAGTAGTGAGATAGAACATAAAACAGAAGATAGAAGGGCTGGGTTTGTTCTTCCTGCAAAATACTAAAAGCTGATTTAAATCTTGTATGTAATGGGGGAAAGAGCCATAYTTTTCTCAGGGGTGCACAGTCTATCAAGCAATAATAAGCAACAGTCATAACCTGGAACAGGAGAAATTTCAACCAGATATAAGGAATGAATTTTTATCATCATAAGTAGTTAAAACTGTTCTACAACCACTCAGACAGAAGTTCCRTAGCTCAGCTAGCATTTGCTCAAAGAACCAGCCATTTGGCTGTTTTTTAACTTGGTTCCTAATTGTTCTATGTGGTGTTATTGTTCTTATGCTGAAAGATAAGGGAAACAATCAAGCCCTATCCATTTTTTTTCCCATGTTACTCATGATTGTATGGACTTTTATCTTTTTTTTTTTTCCCCATATTGAAGGCTGTGATCATAGTCCTGATCATGAAAAGGAAGCTGATCCTGATGCTGTTAACAGGTGACTGTGATTCTGTGATTCTCTATGCAATCAGCAACCTTATGATCCTAAAAGATAGTGTTGCATCTATAGTACCTACTTCAGACTGAAAACATTTTTGTGTGTAGTTATTTGCAGAGTTCTGAAGAATGGTAACAGCACTGCCCCTTGTTTGCCAATAATACAGCTCTTTTCTCCTTAATAACAGAGTATGAAAAAAGATTACTATGACAGCTTTTCATCATCCTCTTGTGCCTTATAGTAGTTATGCAGTACTTTGATCTGCTGGTGGTTGCACTGAGTGCTCAAGCTAAACAAACTTGACAGAATATGGACACATGGAACAGTTCTACACACTTTCCAAACCTGGAAGAAATGCTGTCCAGTAATTTCTTTAGCAGTGTTCTGTAATAAATAGCCAAATAAAATATTTGCTCTCTTTGCAGGCGTGCTTCCTCAGAAAAGAGGACTGTGCTTCACGGAGGGGCTGATTCAGCACCTGTGGTTCCAGCAGCAACAGAACCAGTCTTTGTGTCCTGTCTGTCAGCAAATTAACAGCAAGGCTTTATGGATTTTCTGCAGTAATATTTGACCGACCTTTCAATTAATTCCAGAAGGAAATATAATTTGTTTTTATTATTATGCATRCAGTCTGATACAAAATTTACCATCATTTAAACTGATGGTATTTTTTTCATCAGTTTATTTTATTCCTTTACATACTAGCAGGGCTGGTTCATTTAAATATGCTTCTACTGCTTTCTTTTCTTTGAATTTCTAGAACTTACTATAACAAGGAAAATGCCTGCAAGGAAAACAGCATAGATACTACATTTTCCCAGTATAATATCCCTGTTAATATCTTACTGAATTTGCAAGACTCATTTATTTTTACCCTTTGCTTCTGCGAAGACAGTTCACTGATTTACATACAAAGATGAAGAAACCTAGATTCCTCCCTTCTAACTTGAGGCATATTACTGAATTGCGTACATACAGGGACTTAGTCATCCTGTTTTCTTTCTGTAGCCAGTAGAAAGACAGAAGTCTCTTCTTATTCCCTCCAGAAAGTGCACTAGCCTTTCTAAGACCTGAGTTTCTTTCAGAAGGTTGCATGGGATGAATCTGGAGTGCAGTTTGCTTGCCAGGAGATTTGTCTTCTATGCAAGAACATATGCAACTGCAGCCAGTGTTGTGACATTGTGAAATTGCTTTCACTGTAGGATTCTTTATACAAATTCCTCAAAGAATTACTGCAAAAACCGTTCTTAAGTATGAAATAAACTGTGCCAGGCCAGGATTTCCCACATTCTTTTTCAGAACTTCTATGTGCATGGTGGATAGATTTCATCTCAACTTCAAAAGATATGTGTGTATTTGTGTATGTCACTTTAYTTTCTCTTTATAACTAGAATTAGATACCTAAATATGTTTTGTTCTCAGTGTATAATTAGCTGGATGGATGACTTTTTTTAGTGTTTTCTTTTGAATCAGTAGAGACATGTCTCAGTTGGAGACAGGGCACTAATCAAAATGGACTTTTGCCCTGAGAAGTCTGAGAATTCCCTGTGTAAGAAAATGATAGGTTGCCCATTTATTCAGCATCACAGATTTTGAGCTGAAAAGCAATTCTTTCAAAGTCAAACTTATCAGTTCCTCACAAGCTTTCTTCTGTATAAAGCAAAGCTATCTGATGTATCTTGCAAAGGATTTGGTCTATGGGTTTTGAAACCCATAGCCCTATGCCTCTTGATCTCTTTCAGTCTCCACACATGATACACAAATCAGACTTCATACTGATTTTAACCCCTGATTGCTTAATATATTTAGTTGTAAAATAAAACACCTCAGTATGAAATATCCTGTGACATAACAATAGAAGAATCTTAGCTCTGATAGAATGATGAAAGACAATTCTTAAAGAGCTTTTATAAGTGAAAAATATAATTTTAGAAAGTTGTAATGAGGTAAGGCAAAAAATACTCAGATTTAATCTATGCATGTACTGTACTTCCAGTCACAACATATGAAACATGATTTAGGTGGATGGAAACTTTCCTCTCCATCTTACTTCAGCAGAACAATTTGTTTTCTCCTAAAATAATCATCTCTTTTCAAGACCAGATCACAGAAAGAAGACTTATATGATGACATTTTTCACTTTCCTTGGGACAGAAATCTGGGACATACTAGGGTAAAATATACAACAGCCTCTTAGCAMAGAAATGAAAACAGGAATTCTCAGGAATTGCTGCTTTTACTTAAGACTATTAAATGAAAATACATCAGCTTGAGGTTCTCTTCCACTTTCTCATATTTTAGAGTGGAAGAATATGAAAAAATAGAAATATTTAAAATAAAGCACTCAGCCTTTCTTTATAATAAAGTGCCAATTATTAGTTAATAAATACAACAAAAACTCTCAGTCACACTGCAACTCTCTGTGAGTGGATAACCATAAAAATGAAGCATGATAAAATTAGAGCAGAGATTCAATTAGAAGCTGCTGTTTGCATATGAAAAATTTTCAGCTTCAATTGAGCTGCTGTTTGATTTTATAGTGGTATCTTTAGTAAAAGACTATCACAACATTGAAAGTTAGAATAAAATCTGGACCTATTTATCTATTGATCCAAAGAGGATTTTTTATGGATCTCACACCTTGAGACAAAAAAGTAGGATTTTTTTTGGTCTAAAAAGATCATGATTTTCACATATAATGCCTAAGTAATTTAGTGTGGTCACTGATCAGTGAGCAAAAGAATCACTCCAAGACTTCCATTAGTGTTAATAGGACTAGCCAGTGTAAAACCCCTGAGTGTCTGTGGCTCAAAAGACATATTAATGCTCCCATAAGCTCCCAAAGCTTACTTTTTGCCATCCTCACTTTCCATAGCCACTGACTCAATCGAATTCTCAGTGCAGTCTGATTATTTTGAACCTTTGCTTTTGTGTTACAGGATCATATTAAGTGGATGATTTACCCACAGGGGGTTGAGGAGAGCACTTAAAGTGTATGTTGATAAAATGATCTGAGAAAACAAAACTATTGAAATTTTTGTTTAAAACCAGCACTCTCTACATGCTTATTATCTAACGGTAAATCAGATTGAGGAAAGAATGTAATTTGCTGGGTTTTTTTCATACCAGTGCAGCAGAGTGAGCCTAGTGAACCTGTTAATCTTTTTTTTTTTTTTTTTTCTTTGCTATCAGTACAGTTAAAGGAGAAACACATTAATAGCTTTTTAATTTTTTATTTTTAACTTGTGCTTGGCCATATTGTAGCTGCTATAAAATATTAATTTCCAGATTCTCTCAAAGATAACCACTAATTTCTAATCATTATCTACTGGTGCAGGAACACTCAAAAGGACAGCAGAAAAGAAGCATGATGCACGTCTATTTTTATGTTGTAAACAACATGATTATTCTTCAGTTTTCCATGACAGATTCAATAAATGTTGATTGAATTATCTAGTATTAGCTGAAGTGCACATGAGCAAATTAAGCAATAAGAAACCACAATAAAAATCAATGGAAATTATTTATTTCCTGGAGATCAAAACAAATAACAGAGGGGATCAAATTAACTACTGATCACATTAAGTAGAAATCATCGTAGTGGTATGYTGCTTCTAAGCTAATTCAATAGTGACATAAATACCTGTTACTGAACAGTCTTTTTACTTTGTTTGTTCCCTTTAAATATGAAGCACCTATGTCTGGCACTGCAGACCTCTGCAGACACTAGAATACACAAATAYCAAAGTACAGAATCAGCCAATATGGACAGGCACTTAACTGCTGGTACAAAAAACAAACAAACAAAAAAAAAACCTGTAAAATCCTACAATTATACTTAAAAGCTGCAAGAGGATACAGTGAACACTGTGGAATGCTCTGCATTGTAACACAACTGAGATCTCTTCCAAACTCTTCTGATCAGAAATGCAGGACAGGAATATGCTTTTAAGATGATAATTATACCACTGTAACATAGTGATCTTACATTTGCTCAGAAACATATATCTCCACTAGGATAGCTACAGTGATATCTAGTCAGGTGTTGGCTCTCCATGCTAGAACTCTGATTATAACACATAATCAACTTGTGGTAATGTTGGTTTTAAAAGATGTTCAGTTATGTAAAGAGAAGATTGCAAAAGCATGTGATTTTTTTTGATATTCAAAAGGTTGAACTAATAAAATAAAATCTAAAATCTTGCCACTCTTTTCATGCTTATTTAGTCTTACGATCATTCTAAGTTGTGAGTAAATTTTGAATTACTTTCCATTTGCTCTTGACATGTAATGCTTGGTTAATTTAGGATTATGCGCACAGGTGAGATAATATTCACAGTTTGTTGCCCATACAAATTCTTATGGGTTAAAATGCAGATACTGACAAGCATCTAGGTACAGATATTAATTCTCCAGACCAAGTAAGACTGTCAGTCATTTTCTAGCCTTTGGGGTTTTACCTTCACAAAACATTCACTGCTGCAAACCTGTAATCATCTCYCCAGAGATTCAGAAAGAGGGTATGGGCGTAGCATGGGACCAATGCTGAAAAAGTAATTAGAGGAATGTTGTTTATGTGGGAAGAGGAATAGGCAGAGAACAGCGAATCTAGCGAGATTGAGCATAGGAAAATGGAGGGAGGAAGAGTTAAAAGTGGATGGTTCATCAGTAATTTGTGAGTGTTGTGAGTGCTCTCTAGGGGGAGTGTGTGTGTGTATGTAACTTGCAAACTTCAAGACAGACTTGCCAGCAAATATTTCAAGAGGTCTGGGTGCCAAGTCCTGGACAGATCATAGGCTATGGCCCACAAGAATCCTTGTGAATGTGTATGTGAGACACTAGCAAACTTCAAGCTCTGTTAGTCAAGGAGGACAAGAAGCCTGATGGCCAGTGACCAGAGAGACTGTGGATCTGTGGGACAGATTCACGGGTCTAGGCCAGCTACTATCGCACCCTATGTATGTAAATGTGTGTGTGGGATGTAAGACTTGCTAGCAACCTTTGAACCTTGTTACCTGGCATGAAGAAGAGGACTGAGGGACCTGATACTGTGCCATTTGAACAATGTACTGGCAAACTAATCATGCCAATTTCAATTTATGTGAATGCTCTTTGTATGTGGCAACTCTGGAGGTATTACTGTCATGTCTGGATTGAGCTGTTGGTGGTTGGCTGTTTGTGTGCAGTGTGTGTGTACCATGTACAGAGCCTGTGCACAGACGGGAAATCTAGTACCAGGAGCCACAAGGAGACCATAAGGTAGATTCCCTGCATCCCGAAGTCCATTAGCTCGGTGAACTAGGAAGAGAAAAAAAAAAAAAAAGAAAAAAAAAATTGATTTGGGAAGGGATCAGCATTGAGAGTGACAATGAAAACAGAATTTATTCTTCTGTAGATACTCCATTTTTAAAATATAAATGTGCCTTACAAGTCATATGTAGCACTAATCACTTATAATCATAGAGATATTTAGAAACACCCTCAAAATAACTTGGTGTAGTAGGAAAATTAGTATCTTTTTATCAAAGATTGGGACAGAGAATTTATTTGCTTTTGGTAAAGAGAGACATGAAATATGCTGTGGAGTAAGAACTGACCTAGTCTTTTAAGAAATTTATTCAAAAGTACTGATTCTAAAGAACTGATCTTCTGAACTTCAGTCTAGCCTCTCAGGTACAAACAAACTTTATTATTTTCCTCTACTATTCTTTGTTACCATTGACAAAGGGAAGTAGAATACCATTGCAGTAAATACGCTGTTGCACCATCTCTATTCTCTTTAAGCGTTCAAACATACCACTGTGTACATCATCAAAAGCTGATTTACACAGCTGAGTTTCTGTTTCCTAAGGAGAAAAGCAGTAGGAAGAGTGTTCTAATTAGCATTCAAAAGTTGATCAAAATAGCAAACACGTTACCGGAACAGGTGATTTAATAGCCTGTAATTGTAAACACCCATTTCCAAAGCTTGAGGGGTTGCAATAAAGGTATGAACAAATGAAAGAGGAAACAAAACAAACCTTATTCAGGCAACTATTCAGACTAAGAATATGAATAAGTTGTTCCCTCCTCTGAATTGACACATTGTCATCTTTAAAAAGTCACTTCTGCAAAGATTTGTGTGCAGCATTCATTTGCATAGAGTGAAGATGATAGATGACACTTTATAGTACATTGTTCTCATCTTCTCTCCTCTGGACTCTTTCATTCTATTTGATGCTGCAACCATTTGCAGCATGTAGCAGTCTTTAYTTAGAGGTTCTGGGCCATGTTTTTCCGAAAAAAGACTCTGTGTATGGACAGCCAGAAAGCCTTGAAGAGGATAAAAATGTCAGATCATCTTCTTCTGATTTTGCCATTCATTTCCTTCAACGGACTCTGAGTGCATAGGTCTACTCACCTTCATGACCAGACAGGTCAGAACAAAACTCTTCTTGCTTTAGAGTCATATATTTTAAACTGTAACTATTTCAAAGTTAAAGTAGATTTTTTTTACACACACCAGTATCAGGAAATTTTATTTTTTTCTATATTTAATGACTGGACTGACCTGAACCCTTCACCCAGACTTGAAGAGGAACTAGGGTAACTGCCACAAAAGCACTGGTATGAATAGTTGYTCAAATTAATTTTTTTTACTATATGCACAGCTTTTTCACCATGTCTTTAAAAYGAACATTTGGGATAAGATGATTTTCTTGCTTGAATCATAGAATGCTTAAGATTGGAAGGGACATCTAGAGATAATCCAGTCCTGCACAGTCAGGGTCACCTACAGCATGTGGCACAGGGTTGGGTCCAAGCGGGTTTTAAAGATTGCCAGAGAAGGAGACTCCACAACGTYCCTGGGYAGCCTGTTCCAGGGCTCTGTCACCCTCACTGTCAAAAAGTGTTTTCTCAAGTTCCTGTGGAACTTTTGGTGCCTCAGCTTGTGGCCATTTCCTCTAGTCCTATCGCTGGCCACCACTGAAAAGAGGCCAGCCCCCTCCTCCTCACTGCCTCCCTTGAGGTATTTATACACGCTGATCAGGCCCCCCCTCAGCCTCCTCTTCTCCAGGCTGAACAGACCCAGCTCCCTCAGCCTTTGCTCATAGGGCAGATGTTCCAGGCCTCTGATCATCCTGGTAGCCCTGTGCTGGACTCTCTCCAGCAGCTCCACATCCCTCTTGTACTGGGGAGCCCAGAACTGCACACAGTCTCCAGATGTGGCCTCACCAGGGCTGTGTATAGGAGGACAATCACCTCTCTCGACCTGCTGGAGACGCTCTTCTTAATGCACCCCAGGAGCTCACTGGCCTTCTTGACCACCAGGGCACACTGCTGCCTCATGGTCATCTTGTCATCACCATGACGCCCCGGTCCCTCTCCGCGGGGCTGCTCTTCAGAAGGTTGGTCCCCAACCTGTACTGGTATCCAGGGTTATTCCTCCCTAAGTGCAGGACACTGCACTTTCCCTTGTTGAACTTCATGAGGTTTCTCAMTGCCCAGTTGTACAGTCTGTGAATCCATAGGGATAAGCCACCTTAAACTTCACATACACAAGGAACAGAGACACAATAATCTCATATTTACATTAATGAGCAGGAGTAGGAAGCATGGGATGTTGTGTCAGGGCCCACAGCCTCAAATATAAATTACTGAGTGAAGACTGTGAAGGAGGGAGCAATAACAAGCTGGAGCCTTGTGATCTACTAATTAGTAGCCATGGTTTCTTAATCCTAATCACTCTGTCTTGTGCAGAACTGACGCTCTTTAGCTTTCTGCTAAACTCTATACATTCTCAGAAATGAATATATGCTTTACTTGGAAGAGATGATAACTTGAACAGACAGAGCAGAACAGAAAAGAATAGAAAGAAATTACTTTCTACATTTTATAGATGGAGAATTTAAGTCACCAAGAAGTTCAGAGTGAGACTGTCCAACCAGAAATCAGAAACTGAACCACAAAATCTTAAAACTTACTCTATAAACTTAATCAAAAGATCACATTTTTTTCCTGGGAAAAGAGGAAGAAAATCTTCCTACATTCACTGAATATATTTGGTGTTATAAAATGAATTACAGCTATAATGAAGTAATAAAGACACAAATCACTCAGCAGGGCATGTATCCCTCTTCTAATGCAAATAATGGAAACCCTGACATATGGCCTATTATGTTAGAATTTATCGAAAGCTGTCTTCTTGATCAAGAATACCAACAGTGTTCAAGAGCATTTCACAAGTAGGTATCAGTTCTGTAGGCCACATTCACAAACAGGCTATTATTCTGGTAATACCATAAACAGCATTTCTCAAWAACCTGCCCCTGCCCTCAGTGAAATGACCAACATAATAGCATGCCTAGCTCACAACCTATCATATTTCTTAGCTTTTGTTATCTCCTCCTAGCACATCTCAAGCTTGGCTTCTGAGGATAAGCTCATGAAGATTTTCTTTCTGTGTTCAGGCTGAGGTCAGTGACTGTGAMAATGCTTAAATTCCTCTGCACTGTTCTCTGTAAAGGTTTATAATTAGACCTTTGAAAGAAGCTGTGCCTTTTTATTGGTAGTGGTATGGAAATRGATTTAGAAGTAGAAAAATATGCAGTAGAATATCATTACATGTTCATATAATTTAACATAAAAAAGGTTTTGACGTATCAATGGAGGCTTTGGTCAATCAATAACATTCATGTGTTTGTGTGGAGAGCACAGGGCAGAGTATCTGAGGAAGCAATGAAAGCATTGCTGTCTATTTAAGGAGCATGCATGTTTTTTGCAAAATTATTTTGTTTTCTTCTGCTTATTCACAGGTAGTCATTTTTATAAGATTTTGTATTTGTTGTTTTGAGGTAAATATAAAGAAAGCCCATAACAATATATTTAATCTTTAAATGAAACCAGGTCTTAAAAAAGCTGTGTCAAGAACAGATTTAGAAAAGGAGAGGAGATGCTAATTTATTTTAATTATGCCTGGAAATTTGCTTTCAATACTTTTATCTACTCACAGGTTCATGTTCCTGCTTCTCCACAACCCCTTTCCTAACCTTTTCCAAAACTCTCCCTTAATAATGGAGTATTCCTCCTCAGCCAGTGTTCAAATACACTTTCTTGTCCCTTCAGTGCCTCTTTGCTAATGATGCCTCAAAGAAATGGGGCTGCTAATCATATAGAATTTGGGAGGAAGKGAGGGAATATATCAGCGGATTATTAATATGGTCATTTGCTGAATGAAAAAGATATAAATATATGAAGCATATGCACATGCTGGTGCACACCTGCATCCTGCAGGTGAGGGTCAGAGGGAATATAAATTGAACGAAGTTAAGACCATCTTTCTGTTACCTTTTATAGAATGTTTTTCTTCTAAGATTGTGAGCTGAACCAGGGACTCTGTGAGGTTGARCAACACTGATTTTTAGCAGCACAAAAAAAAAAAAAAACAGTCAACAATGCAACACAGAAAATACATACGTGGAAGTGAACGTATACATTTGTAAAAATTAACATGCACATTTGCAAAGAGAAAACACGTAATCCTCCCAGCTGCAAAGAGTATCAAACCACGAGGTGTCACTCTTGTTCCATGTTATCATTAGTCATAGTTTAGCTAGGTCGTCAATGGGGAGCTTCTGCAAAACTTAAGTTTTTATAYCCCTAACATTTTATGTCTGGTAGTTTTATTATGTGCACTGCTGTTCACTAGGGATCACACTGCTACGCRTATTTTCTCTCAGCCCACAGTTTAGTGTTCCGAGTACTGCGGTCGACACCTGCCACCTTACTTTGCATTGCTGCTTTCATGAGTTCCCCAAAATAAAGATCATTGTAAGAAGCAGCAGTCATGCCTTGCCTGAGACAGCAGGGTTATGATCGGTGCTTGGAATATTAGATGTCTGTGAGTGTAAAAGTTTATTAAAAAAAAAAAAAAAAGAACCCTGTAACATTACTTACTTCAAAATGATGTCTGGGAAATTTGATAGAAATAAACGTTTCATCAGTATTTCTAGTTACTTGATAACTAAGTAATAGTCAGTTTGTCTAAAGATTTTTGCATGTTACACCATAATGTTTAACACTATAATGAAATATTTTTAAATGTATTTTACCTCATCGTTTACTTCAATTTTGGGATTCTATGCTCTTCTGTTCACTATACTTTGAAACAAGTCCTAGATATTTGAAGGTTTCACCATTGCTTTCTTTTTTCACATTGCCTTTTTTTTTTTTCTCCTGAAAATATTATTTGCTTTTTTTATCTAAGGTTCAGTAACACTCTTCACTTAAGCCAGGACAGAATATCAACATGATTTACAAACTGCTGTGGTGGAATAGACAAGTATGACCAGGCACTAAAATGATATTGCAAGTGCTACAAACATATTCTGGATTATATGATAAAAAAAAGAATGCTGTTTAATGTGGCTTTTCATCCTATATACCCAAGCACAACTGATAAAAAGCTTTGAGAGGCATTTTAGGATTTTAGAAGCTTCTAGAATTTTATATGCATTTCTGACACATCAATGACTTTTTTCCTCAAGAAAAATTACAATTGCATTTTTCCTAGGTGAAGCAATCCACTTTTTTAGGTTATTTTACAGACTATCATGACATGCTTTGAGATTTAAATTACTCATAACATATTTAAACAATAACATAAACATCCATTTGATAATATTCAGCAAATTGGAGATCATAGTAAAAGCTCAGTAGTGGCCTGATCATTTTTGTAGCTTTCTATAAGTCAGTGATAAGTTTCTACAAGTATTCACACTGCCGTATCTGTTGCTGTGCTCATAATTACTCCAGAAAAGGATAACTGCTAGACCTGTTATATTAAGAAATAAATTTAGCAGGAGGCAGAAGAAGGTAAAGGAATAAAGAAAGATCAAAACCTGCCTGGAATTTCTGACTGTTTTTAGAGAGAATTTGCTTTTCAAAACTACAGTAGTTCAAAGCTAGTTGAAGAACTAAATGCTGCATAAKACAGGAAAGTGGTGATGGGGAGCTTGGATCCAGTTTTATTGGTTTTGTTGGAAATACCAGAGACAGAAATTAGATTTTTTGTTATTACGGGAGAAATGATCAAAGTCATTAGACATTGTACTTTTGTCATACTTTTTAAGAACAAAGTGTATTTCAGACATAAAAAAAATGCCATTTCTATCGTTTCATTTCTCTGTTACTAAGACAATTAAAAAAACTACATCACTACAGATCTTATTKAATCGTGCCATACATATGCACAAATTTTATGCATATCATATATTTATGATGATATCTTACTTGCACTCTTTTTTCCATCTCTTTTTACTTGGATTATCTTATTTTGTCTTTGACTTTCAGGGCAGTCCTGTCAAGCAAAAGCTTTTTGAGGGAGGGATATAATGCTTAAGTACGAGTTGGTGCCTGCTTTACGCAAGCGTATTCCAGACCTGTGGCTGCAACTTCATGACTGTCACGATCTAGCATAGGGTATATGAACTTTCTCGTTCACTCTCAAAGGAGCTAGTGGAGTTTTGTTCACTTCTGTTGAGGTATGGTGTGTCCACGAAGCAGTAAATGACAAAGGGAGTGCTCTGTTTCTCATACCCTTTAGCTGCAGTGGTTCGAGTGTGAGGCACCCCTGGAGTAATCTGCCTGATTTTTGTACCCACCAGGTGTTTTGACAATATATCTGCATGTTGTCTTCATGTTGATGAGGAACTCTGCATCATCACAGTGCAGACCTCTGTGTAAATGCTTGAGTCTGTGCAAGCCCAAGCATTATACACTTAGCAATTTATAAAATCGGATTACTGATGATCATTTTTACAGAATTAGTCAACGTAAAAGCCAACAGGGATCCTACTGTCATCTCTTATCTGAGCTGATAGAGAAAGTTACCTTGACTACAGAACTGTCTAAATCTTCCTGGGCTTCTTATATAATTGGGGCAGTAAGCTTGTTGGTTTGTGATGCTATGTTCAAAGATACGCTGTCAGTTCACATTTGCTCTTTTAAAGACATATACTCAGAAGCCTTTTCCCATGGGGACCTATCTATATAAATGACATTCACCTTTATGATACTTGAATTTTTCTCAGCATTAAATAATTAAAGCGAGTTTTGTGCTACATTTGGTTTGGCCACTCAGAGCCTACTGTGGACAGCTGTTTGACTGAAATGTTTGTTTCATACTGTCTTAAGATAGTGACCTATAACTTGCAAGCAAGTGGAAGTTTATGWACTTTTATGTGCTTCTAATTTTGTCTCCAAAAGGAATTAATTTAGAATTAAATACTAATAAGATACACACCTACTGCTTAACTTGAATGGTTTGGACAGACTTCAGTGTGAACCTTCACATATAAAATGTAGCAGAAGCAAAATGTAATCACAGGCACTCACATCTTTTTTTTTTTTTTTTTTTGGCATGCCAAACTCATAAGAGTGTTCTAGAAGAGATTTGTTGGTGGCAGGTGGAGAAAAGGCAACAGAAGGCTAAAGAAGTGTTGAAGATGTGCCAAGGGCAGAGATGGAGAGTAACTGTCAGGAAGAGAGTCAGACTTGTGTAACTATATCTTTACAACATAACCTAAAAGTTGAAATACCTCTGGAAACTAGACTATGCAGATATATGCAGGAAAGCATATTTGACTATGCTTTATATTAGATGGTAAGAGACTACTCCATATAATGAACAATTCTCCAAAGAAAACACATAGTTCTTTAAAAGAACCAGAATTTTTCTCCCTCTGCCCCAAGTTGCTTTTTCCATGTGGCTTTGCACTAGGCTCTAGGTGGTTGTTCAGTGGCTGTCATATCAGTGCTACCGTGTTCAATTTACTGGGTCTGCATCAAAGTAGGAAAATTGTGGGGAAATACAGACTGACAATAGGATGCCCACACAAAATGAAATTGCATTTCAAAATGCATAGTATTTGCATGAAAGTGGAGATGAAAAAGAGGAAAAATATTATCCAATTTGCTTCTATTTTTAATGCAAAGTACTAGTTCATTGGGATCATATGAGAAAACTAAAACGAAAAATAAAGATTAAAACACATACAGCATAAAATGTTTATTAATACTGAAGACATCTAAATAAGTCCTATCATTTTTATTTAGCAAACTATATTGATGCATGAACTAATCAAGTTAAAAGATTTAGCTCTTGAGCTGCTTGCACTGAATTTCCAACTACTAGCAGATACTGTAGCATAGTCTCACAAGAAGCTATYACCTTTGATCTCTGCTGAAATTAGAGTGACAAATTACCATCAGRTGCTGTACATTTTAAGTAAACCAATAAAAGCTTAAAATGCCAAGCCAGCAGTATTTCATGCTGCTAAACTCTGTCAATAGTAGTGGTCAAGGCATTGATATACTGAGTTTATCCAACACCTTCCACAATCACAATTGTGCTTGACCAACTTGGTCTTCACCTATCAAACTAGATTTTATCAGTAATTCCTCTTAGCAGTGAAACGGAAACAAAGAGTTTAAGATGAAAGCAGAAAAAAAAATAACTGATTATGATGACAATTTTTAACTCTTACATTTTCTGTCCCTCTGTCATTTCAGTAAGGCTGCAAAATTCTTATTAACATACAAGAGTGAGTGATTATGGTTTGAATTTTCATGGGTGACTAATATGGCTGAATGGACAAGTTACTTCTTAATTGCAGTCTTTGTCTTGGTACATGTAAAACGAAGGTAGGTGGATTACAAGGCAAATGACCCTGTGCTGCCTCTTGTCTGCCTCTCTTACTTTTCTCCCCATAGTCTCTTAAGAAACACAGTCACTATGGGTAATAACATTATTGCTGACATAGGCAGCAGAACCACTATAGGGATAGTAGGTACAGAAACGTCTTATTTCCTTTTAAAAGAGTCTATTTTATCTCTGGGGCAGCCATAAAGAGTCTATTTTATCTTTGAGGCAGCCATATTGTCGAGATACGGACAGAACCACTGCCATGCTCAGTCCAGGCTATGCATAGTTGGACCATGAAGGACCTCTACCTTCCATGTGCATCATATTGCACACAAACACACACTTGACTGGCAAAAATTACCAGCCATCTTCTGGTCTGACAAATACCTAACAAAAAAAGAGAAAATCCATATTCTCAAGCCATAGATGTCTGCAAGTTAGGAGGCATGCTGAGCTTGTGATTAAAATTACATTTGTGATCAATGGAGGAAGTTGAAATGAGGCAGAAATAGTGCTTTCTCCTATGATTATAAATGGAGGCTACCACATTGGCTCACTTTGAGATACATAACTTACTTAACATGGATTTTAATATAACTCATACCAATGAATATGCAGTATTAATGATTATGAGAAAGAATGATGAAAGGGAGAGAGATCTAATAAAACTGAAGAGTTTCTCACACAGTTATTCTGTGCATCAGGTCTTGGGTATTTTTGTCCATTTTAACTATATAAATCAATTATATTTGTTTGACTGGAGGAAAATTAGAGGAAAAATTAGGTTCTTCATAAATTTTTATATTTTGTATTATGGCTTTTCAATTTGCCTTTGCAAGCTTCTTTGCTATTTTATTTCATTAGAACCGAAAGCTAATAATRAGAAATGTAGAGTTCTGCCACCCARTTGCTGCTGCAGAAAATTCACTGAATTACTATCTTGTACAATAGTGGTGTCTCCTCATTCCTCATTTTAGATCAGTAGAAGATATTTTGGAATCATAGTCAATTAACTGTACTCTACACAATTAAAGTATACTTAATCTTACTGCTACTGTATTTAGTGAATACTCATGTAAAGATCCCTGATCCCCTTAACTGATATAGAGATGGTACATTATTTAAACATCTGTAATATGTCCACAGTAATATATTAGTAAAACTTCTTACAAACAAACAAAAAATAGCAATGAGAGGGATTATTACAGGCTTTTTAATAATGCATACTTGAGGGACACTTTTCCTATCAGCCAGGCCAAAAAAAAATATCTTCTTTCATGAAAGTTCAGTCATATTTTGAGAAAACCAAAGAATCAAAGCTACTCAAGTGTGATCTTACATTAATATATTCTCTTGTACAGCATTTCTCTAGGCATTTAGGGTGCATAAAACCTGGCAAGAAAATAAAGAATGACAGTATGCTTTAAATGTCAAAAGACTTTGTAGTAAAGTGGGCAACATAGTGACCTTGTCATATTAAAAGACTATGCAACAGAAATTCCCAGCAAGKGCAGTTGTAGGCATGGCACAGTTTTAGCTCTTAAAATTACAAAGTTAATAGTTGCATAATTCATTCAAATTACAAGTTACATAATTCATTAATATCGTATACTACTGTACTAGATCTGCATGAGACCTTTTTACTAACTTTCCCACAAATAACCTTTTGTGCTGGTTGTAAATGCAATAGGAAAATGGAGTGCCAAAGAACTTCTGAAATCTTCTCAGGCGAAGTATATTAAATTGTTGTCATTGTGTTTTTTTTTTTCTCCAGATTCCAGAAGAAACTATATGAGCCAGCAAGACCTATTTATCTTGAGATCTCCTAGCATGTCCTGATCCCCAAGTAGCTGGCAGATATATAGCAAGAAGACTCATACAAGAAACTAGTTTCTTAGTAAAACAGCATTTAGACACAATTTAGCACCCGCCAGGGAACACAAGCCYACGTCTACCAGCATCAGGAAAGGGTGCAGACCAGCAGTGCTGCATGTCATAGAATCACAGAATCACAGAATGGTTGAGGTTGGAAGGGACCTCTAGAGATCATTTAGTCCAACCTCCCTGCTCAAGCAGGGTCACCTTCAGCACCTGGCACAGGGTGGCATCCAGGTGGGTTTTGAAGACCTCCAGAGAAGGAAACTCCACAACCTCCCTGGGCAGCCTGTTCCAGGTCTCTGTTACCCTCACAGGAAAGAATTTCTTCCTCATATAGGGATGGAACGTGTTGCCCCTTGTCCTGTCACTGGCCACCACTGAGAAGAATTTGGCCCCTTCYTCCTTACATTCATCCTTCAGATATTTGTACCTCGAAGTGTAGAGCAAGACACCTACATTTTTCACTTTTTGGTTTTTTTTTTTTCCTGCTTTGGCCCAGTTCTAAGCTGGCACCATGTATTGAATGCTTATTTGCTTCAGCGGTGCAGCAAATGCACTATTAGAGTATTTCTAGTTTAGTTCTATCCTGGAAGAACAGTTTGGAAGGTGAACCGAACCACATAAGCGGTGATGATTCAAAGATGTTCTCCTGATCCAGTCAAAAACACTGAATGAGAAAATACCCTGAGGTAGTAGGRTATTCTAAAGGCCCAAGAAAAAAATCTAGTTCACTCAATGACTCCTCGTTAAAAGTTAGCCTCTGTGATGGTCTGAGTGGAAA
Source organism: Nothoprocta perdicaria (assembly GCF_003342845.1). Classification (NCBI taxonomy): domain Eukaryota; kingdom Metazoa; phylum Chordata; class Aves; order Tinamiformes; family Tinamidae; genus Nothoprocta; species Nothoprocta perdicaria. The sequence goes on from NW_020454494.1 coordinate 1,140,873, forward strand.
CTGATTTCTATTACATCATGCACTGTATGTTTTGAACAATAATAAAACAGCTTAGTAGGAAATGTATAACTTGTGTTTTGTCAGTACTTTTTCTTTTGGCATAGTGTTGAATTAGTAGTGCTTTCGAGAGAAAATTAGTTTGATAAAAGGAACAAATCTGTTAACTATGATTAGCAGCTGTGTTAACTATGATTAGCAGTTCACTGACTAGAAAGTCATGTACAACAAGTGCATATTCATCAACTATTCCAAGCCATAACTTTTATTCTCTAAAAATATATATATATAAAATACAGAAAACCATTAAAGTAAAAGGTAACTGTTCACTAACTTTTATATATTTTGCATCAAGCTCAAGTCTACCTTTCCAGACTTCTGCAGTTGCATTATATGGAAGCAGAAATACAGCAAGCATCAACATGAATTTACAGATACAATAAATAAGTGAGAAGAACGTACTCACAGAACCCCATGCAAATCAGTATGATACAGCAGACTTCTGTTTGTTTTTAAGCCTATGAAGTTGTTTGCATATTGGGAGACACAGTTACATACCGAGAACACCGATWAAGCTGTGCCTGTACGAAGTAGAACTCATATTACTTGTTGCATTGCTCATGATATTATGAAAAAAAGGCTTCTAAGAAAAGGGTAGTAGCTTTATTAGCTAAATATTCTAAAAAAAATATACTCTGGTATTCAGTGTGCAACAACAGTATCAAGACATATYGGTCTTTTTCAATGACAAAACGCCTTATAAACTGCCATATACCTTTACCGTTAATCAGGGAACTTTGTGGATTACGATAAATCTCTGTGGWTTACGATAAAACTCTGTGATTACGAGAACAAGAAAAACATTTTTAAAAATGCAAATACTACAGCATTTATTTTTTTCAAACCATTACTGATAGTCTTAGTTACTTTTTGCCATTAAATGATATTTTGTAATTTGATAGTATAAAGACTGTAATAATAATTTTATAGTTGTTGCCGACGGGGGTCAGCAAGCCTCGTCCGCTAGCTGGACTGACCTGGGGTTGTCCTCACCCCAGGGCCCTAGAGCACAGATATCACTGTGGGGGATGCGGCAAAATGGCRATTCTTGCRCAGTTCAGTCTGCCTAAATACTCCAGCTGAATGCGGAAACTCACCTACTGCCCAATCGGGAGACTAATTTCTACTGTTCGCCTTGTATGGCATGGGGTTATCAGTAAACTGCATAAATTAATTATGCTCCTAACTCCCGTGACATCGCGAGATCTTCCGAGTGCCATGCCCTAAGCTCTATGCCCTATACTATACTATATCATCTACTTTCGCTAAGCTCTCTAACTTATTAAGCCTAAAAACACAAAAACTCCTACAGATAGTACTCATGCTTAGTATTAGGTTGACATTCAAAGCTGTTTAGTAATTTCCTCAAAAAAGCAGAATTTGGTAAGGATGAGCTCATTGTCAGTGAGGAAATGGAAACAACTTGAGAAACGGTTTTCTCAGGCTGTTGTCATGACATTATTTCTAGTCACATGATTATATAGCATTTCAACATATTTTTTWAAAAAATGCAAAATAAGAAAAAAATTCAGAGACGAGAAAAACACCACGATTGTGTCAATCTGGGGCCGGGCCAGAGTGAAAAAAATGAAAATTAAAATTCAAATCAAATTGAAATTAAAATGTTTTATACCTATAGAAACAYCTAAAAAAATTGAAATAGTTCCTTTTTATCAAAGAAATTAAGGCTGTTCAGGAAGATGATTTTATAGTTGTATGTGCATTAACACACCTAATATGTGGAGTCATATTTTGTTTTATTAAACTATCAATACGTACACTGAAGACATCAAGGTCTGAAATTCTTTTTTCTTATCTCTTCATAAGCCAGCTGAAYTCCTGTGCTTTCCCACCATCTAAAAGAGATCTCTCAAAATTCCTCCTCCTCCAAAGTGTCATGACTCAATAGCATCAATATCAGATATTAATTTTGACCTTAGTACAGATTTTTTTTTTAATTTCTTTTTGATTCTTTTGCATCAGTTCCTATCAATTCTCCCAAAAACTGAACCCCACGGAGATAGCCATCTCATGACAGAAACTAACGACAACAAGAAGGTAAGTGGTGTCCCCACTGAATACCRTATGTTTTCTAGCATCTGGATGGAGTCTGTCAAATCCTTAGCTCCCTGACTTTCTTGAAAAGAGAAAATTTCTGCCTTCTTTCAAGATTTTTATTTTCCCACCTACACTGTGGTTTCTTGCACTGATTTTTCTAATATCATGAGTGAACTGAACCTTCAGCTCATCTCAGTTTCTGCATCTGGGAGACATCATTGATATCACCTACCTGTTGCACAAGGATACTGTTAGAATTAAAGTACAGGATTAAAATTGTTATTACTTTCTATTGTCATCTCCACTTAAACAGTGGGTCGATTCAGAGCATACCRATTTTAAAGATGCAACTTTAACATACATAAGCCAGTTCTTTCAAGAACTAGCATTTGCTAAAGTACCTAGAATTCAAATGTGCCTACACATGGAACTGGTTATTTTATATGTTTTCTCTTTTATTACAAGAACTTAATTGGAAGTTTGCTCATCAGGCTATGGAGCGTTTAATTAAACTCAATGAAGAAAGCACTGAGAAAAAAGAAGTGCTTAAATGTGCTATTTTTGTTCTTATTTTACAATGACATTTTTCTCCCTGATTGTCCTAGGCTCATATTAATAAACAAAACAATAAAAAAGCCAGCTCTGGAATCTGCTAATTTAAATATTGGCAGCTTTCAGGCTTGTTTTGCGTTCTCAGCCTGCCTGGATTTTTTTTAGCAACTCCAAAAGAGCTGAGAGCCTTTTTTTTTTTTCCCCATTGGATTTAGTATCTCAGGCATACACAAAATTTCACTTACTTACTGCTGTTGCTTTGTTGTTGGGGAGGCAGACTGCACACTGCAGCATTTGTATTTCCTTCATCGAAATTAATGGGAATATAGTTGTGCATGAATCGGAAGATGAGAATTGCCCACCTTGTTAAACAGAAGAGATAAAAAGAAATATTATAATGGCATTGCACTTATTAACTAGAATGTTACCTTATTAATGGAACCTACCCAGAGAAACTAAGCAGCACAATGCTGATACAAGTGAGATGTAGACACTTGTCTGGTCATACTCTGCCCTCAGAAGACCCCTCCTCTTGATGACTGTTTCTTTATTTGTTCACCCAATGACCTACTCTTTCATTCAAAAAAGTTTTACTCGGCTTAAATTTTAAAATTTTCTTAGCCACCCAGTTGAGTTAAACATTTATTTTTTTCTAGCATTAACACATTTTTCAAATCACTGCTGTTCCATGACTAACGATGACTGTGCTACAGTTTCTCATTCTTTAACTTGATGTGCACTTGACATTTCCATGGCAGTCACGGACATTGTCCTTGAAAAATTTGGATCAGGATTAGTATTTTTACCTATAGATTGAATGGGAAGGGGGTTATTTTATTCAAAGTTGATTTTTTTTTTGCATTGCTCTTTTGGATTACAAAATCCTCTCTTTGTTAGTTATGAGATTAAATTCAGCATAAAAAGAAAACAGTGTTGAATTCCCAGACTAAGAAGAGTGGGCTAGATTCTAATTTCAGTTTAGGTCAGTAATAGAGTTGGATTTACTTGTATGAGAGCAGAACTTGAGTCATCATTTACAAAAAAAGACACTCTCCTAAATTTTGTTCAGTAGACTACAGGTAATTCGCAGACAGCTACAGCCTCCTCCCTGCTCCCCTTGCCTTGCAGCAGCATGTAAAAACCTAGAGAGAAGTTAGGGATTAATTTAAAAATCTGAGCTGCAGGGAGAATGGCATGCACCATGGGATAGATAAAAACAACAAATAACTATGTCATACTGTGATTCCTTAAGCCTAGCTGTCTAGAAGGTAAAGAATAAGCTCTCCTGAGCAGTGGAGAAATCAAAAGGAGAAGAGACTGATGCACTGGAAGAGAAATTGCTTGAGAGCACAGAGATTCACTGATAGAGAACCAAAAAAGCCAGTAACTGATTATCCAAAAAGCATGCATTTACATAAATTTCTGCAATCATTCTCTCAATATTCAGCTACATTAGTGGGGAAGAAAATACAGCTAACAGCAGTGTCTGTAGAGGTAGGATCTTTATTAATACTGGTATGCATTGATTTTAGGGTAGTAAGAGAATGCTTAGTCACATATTCTCAAAAATGGACATCTCTTATCTAACATTTTTGAAAAAGTTATTTTTTATGTAAGTCTAGATTTTTTTTAGTCATGACAAAGCCTGAGCCTGCTTCTCTCACCAGGCTTTCCCAAGCTCTCAGCTTTGCTGACCTCTTCCTTTCTCCTCTCCTCCACTGCAGCTTGCAAGATGGCCTCCCTGCACATATATTAGGGGACAATTCCTCACCTCTTCCCAGGCACTTGAATATTAAAAGCAGCATACCAAAAACACAAGAACAAACTAAAAAAAAAATATCCAGTCTGACATAGTGATATTCTAGATTATTTCCTCTAGACATGAGGTGAACTRCAGACAGCCAGAGGTGATGTTCAGAGGAGGCCCACAGGACTGCTGGAAGCAGTGCAGTGATCACAGTGGTTCTTCTGAGTGGTTCTTACATTGATATTTTATAGCCTTGATAGGTCATTTTCCCACTTCAATTATTTTTAGAATTTCTTGTATATCCCTGCTGACCTTTTTTACTTTTTTGGTATTTATTGCTACCTAACATGCATAACCTTTGGATATACATTAATTTATCTTTAAACACTTTCTATCCCCTTCCCTGTCTTTCACCGTGTTAGTATTCCTTCCAACATGCCCTGGAAATTTCAACACTTTCAACACTAGTTATTTACTTCTTCAGGCAAATTCTTCAGATTTGATGTGCAGCATATAACCTAAATATAATATTTTCTAATATTATAGAACTTTTCTATACTATTTCTATAATACTATTTTCTAATATACTAATACTTAGAAACCCATACATTGAAGTAACCAGCCTTAGTATTTGAGATTTTTCTAAATCTAAACAAGGATTAGATTTTTGAGGATTTAGATTTAGATTTGAGTATCCTTTAATTTTTGAGGATGATAATCTACTTGAACCTGAAACCATCATCAACAGTGTAAAGAGCAAACTATGATGTCCTGATCTCAGCTACAAGCCCAAATTCTACCATCAAACAATTAATTGTATCAAAAACGCTTGTTATTTTGTTTGATTTGTAAGCATGCAGTCTTATTTCCATTGCTAGTAATAAGACATAAGTGTAAATATTAAGTTTGCAAGGTCTAAGGACTGATCCTCATCCTGCTTGCACTTGCCTGAAGCTTTTTGCACAGCCTGTAACTGTGACAGCAAGTCTTCTAATTAACCAGATGTTTATGGCTAACTATTTTTATTTTTGTTTATCTTTGTGTAGTATAACCATAGTAATGTAGAGTTGCAAAAGCAGTTATTCTGTGTAGAATGATATACTGATCAGATGACTTCAATGTGGGGGTGCAACRTAGAGAAATATAGATAGGATGGAAGAGACTTCAAGAGGGAAAAACGCAGGATGTGTGGAATACAGGGATGGGATGAAAAGAGAAGGGGCACAAGCTTGGCAGGGCTATAAATATCTCACCAATGATCGGTTAAAAAAATGTGCTGACTTGGATCTGTATGAAGCTTGTCTTAAGAGATACAGAGAAAATAAAGAAATAATATCTAACATACATAAGAGGCACCATATATAGGAAATTGAGATGTAAACTACAGCTGCAGAGCAATGAAGAAGGAGAAAGATGTGTTAGCAAACACACAGAAGTGTGTTTTAGGAAGTCCACTCCCTCACAGCTGTATTTGATATAAGCTAGCAAGGAGCATTTCAGGCATATTATATTTTGTTCTTTAGGTTAAGAACATACTTAACTGCTTTTGTGGTCACCTAACTCCATCCCCTTCCCTCTCTCTAGTGATTAATGTGGTACTAAAATGTGCTTCCAAAACTGTAACAGACTGTTATGGGAGTACTGTCACACAGCACCAGTACTGAGTTATGCTTATAAAAATGGAATGAATAATATGGGATAGGAGGACAACACATTCCAATTTACAATTAAAATATGCACAAAATATTAAAGACAATGAAAAATCCCTCTGGTTCTGCAGGTCATATCCTGGACTGTGTTAAGGGCGTGTCATATATCTTTCCACTGATGCAAAACTGCCTTTCAATGTAATTGGCCATTGGATATAAAGCAAGGATTGTAGTCCAACAAGCAGCAGTAGGGTCCCTCCTTTGCCACAAACAAATCAAGTATTGTGAGAACGTCCTTACTCCCTCCGGAGACTTTGTCAACCAGGGCATAGAGACACGCAAAGCTACTCTGATGGATGAGTGGAGAACACAACACACACTGACAAATGATCAATAGGCTTAACTTTATATGTGGTTTTCTCTTGCCCCTGCTTCTGTGGCAAAGCAAAGCGCATATTTTAGCTTTGGCTCTCTAGGCTGATTTGTTCTTCGCCTAAACCTTTTTAATTTGTATTATCCACTCAAAATTTTAGTCCTTTGAGTAAGATTTGTGCTAACAATTAACATCTTTTTTATCCTAACAAAGCATATTCTTCCTTGTCTTTATTACCCTTTGGAGTATGTACCCTTATAGTACAAATAAAATGCACATATATTTTATGTATGCTTGGATATATGTATATCTCAATATATATGAATTGGATATGTGTATATATACACACACCATATATAAAAATATAATATATATATCCCTCTCTMTATATATATACTTAAATGTAGTAAAAATAGGCAACAGAGTAGATTCTCAAAAGTTAAGTGTATTTATACTTATAAATGCATAGCATTTATAGTATATTTTTTATATTAAGTAGAGACACCTCTGCGCACATTTTATATATTCTTATATATATGCATGTTAGAAAATGTTTATATGCTTATATATGCCTATACATAAGTTCAGTCCTACAGATTAACATTTCTTAGTTTGGCAAGCAGTGCAAAAGTCAGGAAAACATATTATGTTTGTGAAATGTCCTATGAAAGTGCAAAGACTTTAAACCTAAATACTTAGCCACTTATTCTGTATCCAAATGCTTCCTATCCTTTCACTGCCTCATGTTCTTTTTATGTGCTACCCATATATCTGCTAATTCATTCAACTTTAATTAAATCAATTACAAATCCCCACAGCACCCTAATTAGTGAAATATACTTAACAAAATCTATCAATAATTATTTTGAGCATCTCATAATATCACAGCCAGAGAAACACTCAAGTGAAAACTAATTAATTGCTATCAACAAAATAAAGAGATTCTTACATCTCAAATACCATCACACACACATAATTAGCTAATAAATTATAAATGGGTAAATTATATGGTAGAAAGAAACTAAGCTGAAGTTTTAACCATAAAGAGTTTTACTTTGCTAACATTGAAAATGTTCTTACTTTGGGTATTTTAACTCTAAGTTGTGTATTTAAGACAAATCTGCTTAAGACATAGGCGACTAAAGATAGAGGAAAATAGTTCAAAAATCTTTCTCCTAAAGAACCATTACTGTAAAGCAGACAGTTACCAACTGAAGCCATTGAATTAGACGTTTGGGCAGGGAAGGATGTTGTCATGTGGGCTGGAAGATGCCTACTGTTGGAATATGAGAAGGGTTTGAGTATCTGGACACTTGGAAGGGAAGACTGTATCAGCTGAGGGCACTGTAAGGGATGAAAAATGCCTAAGAATGGCTTATGTGAAGATTAGCTTTCTAATAGTTTCGATGCCCACAGATAATAGTGAATTAATTGCATATTATTGTTGAATCATGATCAGCAGGAAATATAATTTATAGTCATTAGAAGCCTTGACACTATGATTAAGTAGGTTTAACAAACATTTAGGTTTCTTTGTGAGATTAAAGCAAATTTCACTTAAGCCAATGCAGACATTAACACATTTCAACAGCATTTAAACAAAATGTTCCTGAATTTATTATTTTATGTTCATATCTCAAAGTTCTTTAGGAAATATTTTTTCTGGTTCTATTCTCATCATGCAGTGATGATGCAGTGATGCTTGAYCCTAGATCAATCCAATATGCTATGGTCTCAGTGCTTTTTTGGGGGGGAGTGGAGAGGATGAGAATGAGAGGAAGCAAAATGAAGTAATCTTAATTTAAAGAAATGTTCCTACATCAGCACTCTGAAAATCTGAATGTCCTTCAGTTCCACTGTATCCTTCTTTGTGTACTGTCATATCTCACACAATCCTTTTGTTTCTTCTGATAAAAATTTTATTGCTGTGAACATTCCCACAAAGAGACAAAAATCTATAATAAGTTTGTACTGATCTACATGTTGCTGCAGAATATGGGGAGATTCTGAAATATTTATCAGAGGAAAAATATAGTCCTCTAATGAAATTGTCTAGCTAATTAAAACTTAGTTCTCTTCCTCCAAACCTTTTATCCTGTTTTTCTAATATACCATTCTATTTTAATCTCAATTAAAATAAGTAAACTTCAACCTTTTCCAACCTGAACATATCAGATGAAATAATAAATTATGGGACACCAACTTAGTTACTTATACAGGACTGAACTCTATCACTGACTTGTGCAAATGAATCATAAAATATGACATTTATATGCAAATTTAATAAAAAAAAAGTCCATAACTCACTCAGGAGCACAATACTTGGACAGTGATAATTGCCTAATTAACAAGACTGGCAGAGGAAGATAACATTAAAGATGTACAGTATTGTATATGAAAATAGATTGCTTGGTTTGAGGCTCAGAATATTCTACTTTTCTTTTAATAGCTCAGCCTCCTGTTTAGCAGAAGCATATTTATCTGAGGTGAAATTAATGTTAGAACTAAAGTTACAAATTCTCATCAAGCACCCAGTTTCATCAGAATATACTACCTGTTTGAACTTTGCAGCCTTATTTTTGAGCTCTTTTTGATTACTTGCTTTCATATTTGAAAATCTGTAACAGCTGAGTTGTCTGATTATTTTTAAATGAGAATGCACAATAGTGCTGATTTTGCTTCCACTTCCCATAATTTTGTACTTGAATAACAGAGCAGATGAAGATATGGTAAAGAATGCCATTTGCTCTTTAAAATTTAGAATGTAGCCTTCTTTCATCTTCACATGAACAAAGTCATTCCATGTCATGGAGTCGGTGTTTTCAGAAACAGTAAAATAAAATCATGTTTGTAAGACATACATCGAATTGCTAAAACACAAATTTCAGTTTTCAGTGTTTACCAAAATCCTAGAAGTGGCATTTTTCCTTTATAACTTCCCTCAACAGACAAGCTCAGACAAAGCTTGCAATAAAATAGGAAACAGAGAAAAAAGCTCAGTAAAAGGAAATCATTTGGAACAAGAAACACATTTGATGATAGAAGTATTGATTTGTCACGAACCTTTTACATTGGGAAACCATTAAATAGTCATACATGCTTCCAGTCCCTAAAAAGGAGAAAATATTTTTATCCACATAGTTCAGATCTTGGCTGAGCATAACATCTTATTTCATCTCATCACATTGTTACATTTTGATTTTGTCATGGCAAGAATGTGATTATACTCAGGAGGAAWATATATATTTTCTTACTGTCTGAAGAATGCTGAGATGCTTTCTTTTTTTTCCAMATGGGAATATTTTTTTCACATCTTTCAATTTAAAAAGGCATTGCTATGGGCCTTTATAGATTGTATCCTCCTGGTATCAAATCCTTGATATTTCATACAGTTTGACATGGTCTTATCCAAACTGAGCAAAGGTATTATAGAATCTAAAATCTCCTGCAACTCTCAACTCCTTCTCTAAAACCATCATTTGTGTTTCAGAAGAGAATATTGTACCAGTACCCCCAAAGAAGGAAACTTCCCCTTGTATTGCCTTGTATTGCCTTGTATGTGGCAACTGGCAACCAGAGACACTGAACTTTTTCTAGTGATGCTTTGTTTTTTGGGTTCATATTATTATTTGAGGCAGTAATTATTCTCTGCACATTTTTTTTTTTTGAGAAAAAATACATTTTGTCACAGTCCTATGTAGATATCATTATACTGTAAAGAAATAGGACAAAATTCTCTCATTTTTCCATTACTGTATCTATTACAGTATATATTTTAGAACAGCAGGTAAATTACTACACAGCTATTTGAATGTATACTGCTGTGTGGCACATTACTACTACTCCAAGTTATTGTCTGCTTAAAAATCTGTCCAAATTCTTTTCAGTTTATCAAATAAAGAAAAAGAAGAAAAAAAGGTAAAGGAATAAAAATAGAAAGAGAAAGAGAAAGTTAGAAAATGAAGGATATGGAGAAAGAAAAGAGAGAAAGAAATAGAAACAGAAAAGGAAAAAAAAGAGGAGCATCATGATTTTTCTTGAAAATCTCTCATTAAAAACTTGAAAATTTACGAATGATGTCTGTCAGCTCAGTTACAGCTGAGTTACTGTCATGATCTTAATAATCAACAGAAATCAGAAATTTGTAACGTCTCTTTTGAAATGGCTGTGAAATTATGGGTGAAAGGAAACAATGGAAATAATGAGTTTGCTCTTTAAAAAATCATTTGACAAAAAAAAAGGAAAGGTTATTAAAGAAACTAAGCAGTCACAGAGATGAATTGTAAAGTCACTGAGATAMAGTATAGGAATATTTTTAAAATTTTAAACCCCCAAAATGTCGTAATGAAGTTTTGCAATTCAGCATCTTGAAAAGAATATTTCTAAATACATTCAATAAGTAGTTGAAGTAAAAGCCATAGAAAAATGGCATATAAAAGTCATATTTTTAAGATAATCATAAGCTAAAAAGTGTGTGAGGGATTTTAAGAAATTGTCTCTAAAAAACACTGATGTCAGCAAGTGTTGGAGGCACAATGTAGGAAAAATCTGAACTTCTCATGCAGAATACAAAGGAAAGTTTTCAAATAAAGAGAGGGCAAATAGTTCTCATGAAACTGAGGTAGTTTGTTGTTTACAGTTTGAAATCCACTTTTTCCTAAAAGATCAAATGCAATGTGAATTCTGTGGAGAATGAGGAGAAAATATGAAAAAAGTAAATGGGCATTAAGCATTCACCTTGCTAGGGCCAACATGCATGCACACAAAATAAACTAGTTTTCTAGTCATATCAAAATCATAATTAAATTATGTGAGTATGTTAAAGGCGATATTTTAAACCAGTTGTAGGTCAGAACATAAAGTACCAGCAAACAATCAGAGCACATATTCAGGAGTGTGAAAGAAATTTCAATATTTCACCCAGACTACCCCTCTATTCATGGACAGATTAACTATACTTTGTGTCACTCCTGATGGATGTTTAGCTAACCTTTTCATGAAGACATCACTTACTAGAAACCCTGGGCAATACATTTCAATGCATCACTATTAGAATATTTTYCTTCATATTTAACTTAAATTTTTCTTGCTGCAATATACACCCATTAGTTTTTATTCTATTCAGCATGGTCATGGAAAAGAGATTATTTTTGCCTCTCTATGGTGGTTTTTATTTGTTTGTTTTTTACGTGCTTGAAATCTATTACCTTATTTCCCATCACCTTCCTTCTTTATGCAAAACAACAAATACTCATTTCATTTTCTCTCATAGATCACATTTTCAAGACCTCTTGATTATTTTCATCACTCTCCACTGCAAGCAATATGCATTCCTGCTGGAATATTGCTTTCCTTTCCCTCAACAGTAATGATGACTGCTTTGCATCATGTGTCCGGTAGGGCAAATTTCTAGCCATGGCAGTCTGGAATGTTTTTGGGGAAATTGTCCTGTTCTTATGCTCTCTTTGCAGTTGCATGATTCATTTGGTTCACAGGCAGTGTATGCTTCGGTCACTAGACCAAAACATTATTATTTTGCAGAAATACTGTAAAGTTGTTCCTCCTTGCATAATTGTTTATCTGACTGCTTCTGAGATCTTTGCATATAACCTTACTGAACAGGRCCTTCATTTTACACAAACCATCTTTCTCACTTACTAGAGCAATTTTGAATTAAGTGCCTGTTTTCTAAAACAGGTGTAGTGCCACCTTGCTGGTATCATCCACATTTTTTTTTTCTCTTTTACACTGAAAAATCAGAGTAGATCTCTGCAGGACCTCACATAGAAATCTCTACACGCTACAGTTTTCCAAACAGTTTGTAGATAGCTTCTACTATTTTCACCTAGTTATCCATAAGAATACCATAAGAACCAGCTTTTAAAAGCTCTATTAGGCTCAAGTCATCTACTTATCTACTTTTCACTTCTATCCATCCCAAAAGGTCTAGATGATTGTCAAAGGAGGATGTCTGGCTAGGTTTGGTTCATAACAAATTCCCATTCACTATTATTTATCTCCTTATTTTGTCCTAAGTACTTCCAAATAGGTAATTWTGTGCTCCAGTTGATCTGTAAAGAATAAGATTGTTATTCTCAAAGTGTATCAGGAAATTGAAATAAGCAACTGTTTTACCCTAAACCTGGTGCTGCCTAAAAATGTCTTAGTCAACACAGCTAATCCCTTCTGTGTAGGTTTTAGATCATGGTTAAAACTGAATATCATTACTATTGCTGCAGTTTTCTTTCTTCTTTACTCTGTCATATACATAAGGCACAAACACAAAATTATTTCAGAAGAAAAGTAATTAAACCATAATTAAAGATTATATTATAGTCTTCTTATATTAATCTTTTCTGGAATTAAGAAAATGCTTGGACTGGTACCAGACCTGTTCTAGATTTTAGGACAACTTAATCTACTGCTGCTGTTTTCCAACAAACACATGCATTCAGTTCACATGGCCACATTCAGAAGGGCTAAGGGAAAATGAAATTACGGGATGACTCAATACAATAAAGAAAAAAGAGAGTTTAAAATATACTTTGAAGTTCATCTGTCTCATAGCCTCATGTTCTCTTTCTCATGGATCTTAGAGCTGTGACCATAATGGCCAGGATCTTTTGACAGAAGGGCTTGTTGAAAATCTATGTCCAGGCAAAGACTTCAGCCTTAGATCTATGAATCTATTGCCTTGAAAGAACTGAACTAAGGATGATTTACCTCATACTTATTTGCAATGTCTATCCTTTTTGTATAAAATTTATAGTCTARTTATTTATGGATCACACATTTCCAGCTCTACCTGTTCTTGTTCTGATATTAGTTTTGAAATATTTATAAGTACGTTCAAAACTGAAGAGGTAGATGCAAGGATTTGATTTCTTTATTTTCATTCCCTGAGATCCTGTGTCAAATGTAACCATCCCCTTAAGAAGTCAGTATTTTTGTGTGTTTAGTTCATTATTATATTCTCCATCATCCATTATATAAATCCATCAGTCACAGGACAGACAGAATATATTCCTGAAAATCAGTGCAATTAAAAAGCTGCTCTTTCCTGAAGCAACAGTAAATGGTGCAGGTCTTTCCAAATGACAGGTCAGTTGTAATTAAATGGGAGCTTGCCAATTTGTCTATAATAAAAATTTAATTTGCTAAATGTAAGCCTTTGGTTTGTAAACTCAAAATCAACATGACTCAGAATAACCAGTAATCAACAAGACGACAGCACCACTGAATGTGCTGTATTGAAGGAACTCCTTGACCTTCCCTCCCAGCCTTCACTGCATATGTAATTTCATTTACCACAAGCAGAAGAAAGTCTGCACAAAGAAAACAGTGATAGCTGTTAAACTTCTCTGGCACCACCACCTCACTGTAGGTTTCTGGGTTTTCCTATCCACTTCCCACCCATTTTAAGAAAACAGGCCAAGTAGATGAGAAACTAGCGCGCGTCCCAAGACAGCATTACTGGACTTTTAGTACTACTATAGCTTCCCAAAGTTATTTAGATATGTAACTCCTACTCTGTGGGAGTTTGGGGCTCTATCTCTGAGGCTCTCTGGAGTGGAGATAACGACACTGCTCTTCCTTGCAAGTGCAGTCTCAGGTTAAATATGTTAGAGATTATGAAGCAATTCACTACTGTGTCAATGGAGACCACAGAAATTTAAGCACTACATGAATATGATGGACAAACAGTATCCAGAAAAGTTTATTATCACAGCTGAGAAAAATAAAAGTGCCTTTTAGGCACTTGGGAGTAAAGCAGAACAATGTAAAATGCAGCTCTTAAGGCTGAATACAAGTCTTACAAGTAATATGTCATGTATTGTGACATTTTTGGTGGGAAGAGAAAGGAACCGTGTTTACAGGCAACTTCAAAATATATCCATTACTGCAACAGAGTCCAAATTTTGCAAGAGAAAATTATGATTGGAGCTTGGCCATTTGACAAGTGAAAACTTGGAGATCACCCCAGTTGGTATGCCCTGGGAGTCAGGCATGGCCTTTCTGTTCTAGCTGCTCTTCAATGCAGCAGCTTGGCATCTAGAAGCCTAGCCGAGATAGTTTCATCTGTACAGAAACAATCCACAAATTATTGGTCATCTGCAACCTTTTGCCAAGGATTAGCCATTGCTGCTCTTCCTTTAAGCCTGATCACCTCCAGCTTTAATCTTCTCTCCCTGAAGTCTAGGTGGATCAGTATGACTGTCTGCTTCGCAGTGTTTCCAGGCCAGCAAAACCTACAGTATCAGTATTTTTTTTCCAAATTACTGTGCAAACTTATTAAAAATACATACAGTGTGTAGCTTGTAATATTACTGAAAGGCCATATGCTTAATGCAGGRCAGGTAGGGCAGGTCCCTTTTTGTTTTAAGTGTGCAGACTTGAAATCAGCACACATTACATTTGCCCCAGTCTGTATTGTTATAAGGTGGCAATTACTGGTGCCATTTTAGAGCCATTTCACAATTGTTTTTCTCCCGATTAATGCAAATAATTCCAAGAAAATCCGAAGAGCTCTGCAAATTCTACCTGCTTAGAGTGGATCTCTTCATTCACCACTCAAAGGAAACAATTATGATTTTAAAGGCAAAGGTAGACCTCTTCCCATCCCCAAAACAACTAGTATTATTCATATATTCAGTCTTCCCCTCTTTCACTGTATAATTCTTTAAAGCTAGGTAAGTTTGCTGCCTTTATATGATATGTATAACTACATATTCACTCCTGTGCTGCTGCTTTCCCTCACCTTCCCTGGCTGTTCCACATTTTCCCTGCCACCCCCTACAGCTCTTGCAGTCACCCCTGGATACTAGATTGACTAGGTAGGTGAACCAAAATGGCAGGACTCAGCAAGGACAGATAACTGCAGCTAATATCAACTAGGTTGGCTCTATGGGAGCTCATAGATAAACTCCCAAACCCACAGAAACAAGGGACTTCAATTCCAGCCAGGATCCCTTCTGCAACAACAACAACAACAANAAAAAAAATAAAAAAATAAAATAAATAAAAAAAAAAATAAAACAAGGATGGATTCAATCGTTTGTTGCAAAAAGGAATTTTGTTTTTCAAACAGAAAGGGCAAGGATAGCTAACAAGGATGGATTCAATCGTTTGTTGCAAAAAGGAATTTTGTTTTTCAAACAGAAAGGGCAAGGATAGCTTCATTTGTGTTAAGGATGAGAACAGTTTTGCTTCAGCAGCAAATGTATTCTAGAAACAGGGACTGTTAGAGAAGATGTCCTTATAGACTGTACCAGCCTAATGTATTCTCTGTTTCTGATGCTTTCAGGAGAAAATCACATACAGATTGCTCCATTCAAGCCACCATCACTCAAGTCACAATTTGTTTAATTACTATTCATGCTCAAAAACAAATTTAACTGTGCTTCTCTAATTATTAAAATGGTAAAATAAAAACACTGTTATGCAGTATAACTTTAGTTCTTAATATATAAAGCAAGAGGTTAAAAATAAACACTATACCATGGGTAAGAAAAGTGTAAGTATTCAATGAGACTCTACAGGATTCTGATCAAAATCAGTCACATATTTGTAATTGATCACTAGAGCCTGAAGTGTCACTGATCAAGTTAAATAATCCCTCTCCTTTGCTCTTCTTTGAGGGGATTAGTTTTCCTTATAGTTAATTAGACTATATGTGTGAAAATATATTTTTGCTAATAATTAATTGCTAATAATTAATAATTTGTTAATAATTATTACAGTACTAAATATACAAAAATGAAGGGATCTTGGTATTTTCAATACGGATATATAGCAAAACATCACAATTTATGGTAATTAAAAAACATCACAAATTGGTAATTATAAAACATCACAAATTATGGTAATAAATTGTGATGTTTTGCTATATATATATATATATATATATATATATTGAAAATAAGGATATACAGTCTTCTAATGTGGTGATACCATACAAATTGTAATAGCAACTTTTTTGCCAGGCATCACTTTATTTCATTATCTCCTTCTGAGATAAGCTGTTAAAGGGAGGATTATAACTTCAGGACCTGCAGCTGCAGCAGAGTTTAATGTGAGTCACACAAATGGTAGGGGCAAAGGCACTTGTATCTTTTTGACTTGCTACAAGGCATCCCAATAATAGTCAGGCTGGGGCCAAGAGACAACGGGAGAGAATGAGAGACAGAGTTAGATCAGCCTGAGGAGGAAAAGATATTATTATTGCTTTGACTACTTAACTAGGAGAGGGACACAGAGAAGCCTGAGTCAGACTCTCCTCAGAACAGAACTTAGTCATGGAAAATCTTAATGAGAGATTAGGAAATATTTTTTCATCATGGAGTTGGTTGAACATTGGCAAAGGTTTTCCAGAAAGGTTGTGAAGACTCCATTTTCAGAGATATTCAAAACTATGCTTTACTTGGCCCTGAGCAACTGACCTCGCCTGGTCCTTCTCTGAGCAAGAGGTTGGACTAGGGACCACCAGAGGACCTGTCTCACCCATGCGTTCCTTTCATTCTAGGAAAATATGAACTTGACTGCAAAGCAGAAGGCAATGTGATTTTCTCCTCACTGACATTTGAGTCCCCACGGTCAATTTCTCTCTATTAGGCAAGATAATGTTCAGGCTTGTGCTCCTTCTAGGTGCTATGGAAAAGGAAGAGCATCCCAGCTAGCTGCAGGAAGTCCTAGGAACCCCACAGTGGTGCAGCACCCTCAGCAGTTGTGGAGCTGCCCTGGAACAGCATCTCTGCACTTTCTCCAAGCTGGCACTTTTATGCTAACACTGCACTGCAGAGACACCTGCTCAATTACTCTTTCAGGAGGAGATGGGTTTTCTAATTCCTTTAATCTATAGCAGTAGCTCTCACCTCAGGCAAAAATGCTATTTAATCAGCTCTCTTTCTCTTCTAATTTAGGACTTTAAATAATACCACACTTGCAGAGATTTTTTTAAAGTCTTCATAGACAATGAACAAAGACTAACATTAGGAAAAAATGCRTATAAATAAACTAATTCAGTTTCTTTCACTAATACTGATCATATGAAATAACACTGTTTATAATAACCAAGAGTTTAAWTCATTGAATAGACTACAGTCCGACAATAAGTATAAACTTAAAGGGTAGAGTTAGGAAGAGAGAGGATCGAGGTTATAAGAATTCACGTTATCTTGACATTATTTGTTGAGGGTTTGTGTGCATTCATATATTTATGTAGTTTTCAGATATGAAAAGAGTATCCTCTAGGACTTGCATACAAGAAGAAAATGGTGCATAATGACAGAGGGCAAAGAAGGGAAAAAAAAATAAAGACTGCAACAACAAAAAAATTCTAATCCTCAATTTAATATAATTTCTTATATCCTTACACAAAAATGAAGAATGACATGAGAATTTTTCTAAGGTTAAGTTACAGGCTAAAATTAAAGAGATGTTAATCAGATTTGAAATTAGAAATTTTCATCTCAAGAGGAGAGGTGAATCCCACTTGCAATGAATTTACAAGGTAAGTGGAAGAGCCAATGATCTGATGAATGTTTGTGCCCAGTCTTCAGAGGGAYCAGAAGCCTTAATTTTGATTTGCTTTAGTGCTTTAGCAGTGGGAGATGTTAAGTGCTTTGCTGGATTGGATTCTTTCAGTGAGAAAGGTCCACAGTAGAGAAGTTTTGATATAAATAAATTAAATACTAATACCTAATACTCCTAAAGATATCTAAAAATATTTTAATATTATTGAATGATAGTAAGGTCTCCCATGACACTGACTTGGTTTTTTAGACTCTAAATAGGCACTGTTTTTTGCTAGATAAATAGCTAAATAGCATGTGAAATTCTGTCTTTATTTTTTTTTCTTTTATTTTGCATTTAAGGATAGTTTATCAAGCAATCCATTTTGACTATCAATTTAAGGGTTCAGAATATGGATTCCTAATTTTTTACACAATCTTTTCCTTGAAAAGACTTTTTATGTAGGATATGTATGATGATCATGATATATGACTCCTATTACATTTGTGTAGGAAAAAAGATTACCAAAAATCTCTATTAACACAGAGTTCTATCCAGCTATTATACATCTGTATGTGCAGAATTAATGTCACTGAAAGGAAACAATTGAGTTAATTAACTTAGTCATCCAGACTGCCCCTCTTATCCTGGTTCCTCCAGTTTAGGTAAGAGTAACTCCTACTCTCTCAACCCTGACAAAATAACAGCTTATGTTGCAGCATTGTTCCCTGTTTCTCTCTCCAAATCCTGAATTTGGTCTCAAAACTAATTATTTCTACCAAGTTCTGTAGTTCATGCTGTTTTTCCTCTAGGCATATTTCTATTTTTCAGGAACAGAAAGACACCTCACTAACAACAAAAAAGCTGATACCAGGATATGCTCTCTCATTTTCTATATTCTCTATAGCTAGCCAGCAGCTTGTAGGAGGTGAAAGATTCAGGAATTTAGCAGTCTTCTTTTTTCAAGCTTTACTCAGTCTGCAGACTGCACCAGCTTTTATAACACTGATGTTACATAGGTAACGGTGACAGGGGGATCTGCACATCCAGTAACTATAGAGATGATATTCAGAAAGATCAAAAGCTCGAAGTTGAAATGCCACAGCAATACTACATGAGCTTTTGCAAGAGTTATATGCTTTCATTCTCCCAAACATGGGATATATAGTAAAATCTACTTAAAATGCATACCTCTAAGGAAGCATGCCATAGGATACAGTAGTATGAAAATGCAAGAATATATTACATTTGCCAAGAGGTGGCAATCAGCATCTCAAGATACCCTCTTAAATTGTGCTAATGCAATGTTTGAGATGGAACTTGGAAGTAAGAATGGCTGAAAAATACATTAAGGAGCTMTGAATGCTGTGGTTGCATGCAAATAGCATGCAAATGGCAGCATTATTGCTGTTACCTGCACTGGTAGTCCATTGTGAAGTTGAACATCTTTCAGATGATACAATACCTAATAAAAGCAAAAGGCTTTCATAAGCAGGAAAAAGGTTGATTGTGCACTTCAGACAGGAGCTGAACATGAATAATTAAATACAGGTACTTAGTCATCAACATCTACTTATTAAACCTGGAGACATTTTGAGTAAGTCCATAGTTTTATAAACTTTTAATAGAACTAATGTTTTATCAGTTGTGTCTTCTATTTAGAATTTGACTAGACAATGAAGTACTCTGTAGGGAGGATAAAATTCACTACTGACTTCACTATATTCACTAYGAAGTGATCTGTATTATTCACCAATGAAAATCAGCATAAGAGCCTGTATCAGTGTCAGAGTGCTGATTTATGTTAGCTCAAGCAGTGACCACTTGAGTATGTGATCCATAAAATATTGTAAATTCATATATACTTGGCAAGTTTTGAAAGATCCCATGGGCTAGCCGAAATTTCTTGGTCAAATTGAGTATAGTCTTCCACCGCTGCAATGCCCAGAAGGTAGTTTATCTTCCAATTACTTGAATAAGCAGAGTAAATCCTATCCTAATCTCTTGTTTAACTGAGAAATTCCTTTCTTTTTTCAGAACTCACTTGGTTGCATCCTAGGATTCAATCCTAACAAACATTTACAAGGATATATTAAGTTAAATCACTTGAGGATTGATATAAAACTACCTTTTCTTTGGTTGCCTGTGGCTACAGAGCCATATAGAGATGTGTAACAGACTTATAGATTTATACTCATGGAACTTATTTGTCTCATGATTGAAATATTTATACTATGCAGACTCTCTCCTATGAAACTATTTTTTGTCTAACTATCTGCTCTAAAACTATATTGCACGTTTCTCTGTGAGATACATTCAGGGTTTGTAGTGAAAGAGTACTGCTGTTTCTCTGCAGTAAATAGCCATGTATGTTATATAACAGTCAGATCAAACTGGGATTCCTGGATTCCACCATGCCAAAAGGCAGTAATTTGCATGAGTGGGACTGAGCAGCTAGATGTTAGCATTTTTTCCTAAATTTTATTTTCCTATACTCTAAACTCTTATTGTAAACAATCAAGCCTAGGAAAGATTAGAAAACAAAATAGTTTTATTGAATAACATACACAAAATAGTGTATAGAAATAAAATAGGGTTATTCACAATCTCATGGGAAATGGAACAAGAGAGAAGAGACATCCTGATGCCATATTGTTCCATCCTGTGGATATATTTCAAAACTATATTGTTAAGTAATTAACTTTTAGCAGGTTGAAGAATTACTTCCTCATGCTTGCTTACAATGCCTTTTTTTTTCCAAACTGTGACCATTTTGTCTTGTCCTTTTTCTGTGCAACTCTGAGAAGAACCTGACTTGTCTTCTCTGTAGCTCCTGCTTAAGTAGAAGAGTAATGCTATTATATCGCATTATTCAATGATTTACCCTCTCCATCCTCCTTTTCCATATTGAAAAAGGTTGGATACCTTAGCTTCCCCATACACATTCTAGTAATGAGGAGCTTCAAAAGTAAAAGACTCTTAGCTTTATGAAGAATATTAGTGTGAAATGTGATGAATGTGGATTAAATATAAAGACACACAACAAAAGTCTAGATAATAGAGACAGCTTTATAAAGATTGACCTTTTTGGAACTCTGCATCCCTTCTTTTATACAGTTGCATTTTTCTCCAGTTCATGAAATCAAGAGTTTTAGGAATGAGATGACATCCACCCCTTCATTCCTTCATACACAAAGGAATAATCCCTTTTTATTTTTATTTTTATTGCTGATATTTTTATCTTTTTATTGCTAATTTTATATGTTTTTATTGCTGATTAATTTTCTTTATTCCATTAGACACCATCAAAAGCTTTCATAAATTCAGAAGGTCAGGATATCATTGCAATGCTCTGTTGATTTAAAAAATATATATTTTTGCTCATACTTATAAAGTTTGAGTTCCTTTGAATTGTGGTACTTCTTTCTCCAAAATGATTCTGATAAAGTGTGGCACTTGATAAAGAAATTGGCCTCCATTCATCTTTTGATTTTCATCTTATTCTCTTAGAAAATTATCTAAAATACAGAATCATGCAGAGGATCAGTTTTGAAGCTGTGCCCACTGCTTTATCACAGTGAGATGTTCCCTACTTGAACTGGTGAACACTATTAATAATAATATGTCTCAAAATAGAATACATTTTTAATATACAACTGCTGTGTGATTATCAGTAAACTAATTTTTAAGCTATTACCACAGTTACCAAGGGATACTGTGAAACACAAGTTCTATTGTAGGGACTGCTATATACTGCAGAAATCAGAAGGAAACAGAGTACCATAAAGATCTGTCCTCATGAAACTCATACTGAAAGTAAATTACTTTAAAAACAACTTGTTAAATATGAACGTAGCATCCTTTTTATTAAAATCATAAGTATAACCTCTCCAGAGACACAGGGCTTTAACAATATCTTCCTAAACTGAGTTTAAGTTCAATTATAAACTATTTGAAACTGTTAGCTGTAGTAGGAATATCAAAAAAAAAAAAAAAAAAAAAAAAAAAAAAAAGGAAAAGATTACCTTCTTCTTTTCTTCTTGAGAAATTCTATTCATCTGAGTCATGTTTTGTCGGAGTTCATGCTTGTATCGCTCTTGGATCATGAATGATGCCTGTAACTGACAACTTAATTCTCACAGGTGAGAATGTTCCTTCAAGAGTTTGAGTTCTTTCATGACTCTGTTCCAGTTTAGTAGTACTGAAAATGGAAATCTTTACTGCTTTTACTTCCTCTGACATCCAGCACTGATGGGGTTGAAGACTGCACTTGCTGCCTTTTATAGACTGCTGCTTCTCAAAATGAGCCTGACTCAACAAATCAATGCTTTTAGAATACTTTTTACGTGTTCTGGAGTTCTTTCAAAACTCTACTTTTGTGTTTGACAGATAATCCTATTATTACTGTTTATTTATATAACCATAGCATTACTGAACTCCAGTGATCGAGCAGCACTCAATTGTRTGATGCTCTATAGACACCGAATAAAAAATGGTTCTTGCCTCAAAGATTTAAGCAGTCTCCACAAGTCACTTCGAACTGCCACCTTATAACTAAAAATGAAATAAGCATATATACAAAATAGTGTACTTATATATGTGTATGCCTATATATATATCCACAGTATGTAATATATATTACAGTGTATATATACATATATATAGTATATACACTCTTTTCAGTGGTGAGCAGGGATAGGACTAGAGGAAATGGCTTCAAACTGAAGCATCGGAAGTTCCACAGGAACTTACGGAAGCATTTCTTCACTGTGAGGGTGACAAAGCACTGGAACAGGCTGCCCAGAGAGGTTGTGGAGTCTCCTTCTTTGGAGATCTTTAAAACCCGCTTGGATGCAGCCCTGTGCCATGAGCTCTAGGTGACCCTGCGTGAGCAGGGGGGTTGGACTCGATGACCTCTGAGGTCCCTTCCAACCTTCGGCATTCTATGATTCTACACACAGAGATACATCTGTCTCTAGAGGTCCCTTCCAATTTAACCATKCTATGATTCTGTGATACAGATATTTGCTCATGGAATGAGCAAAATCAGCAGTACATCAGTTTTAAAAATAGATGAAGTGGCTATTTGCAGCTTGCTCATACTCTTACTATTTCATTGAAAGTGATTGTATGYGTGAAATGTTATATATAATAGAGCTGATTGAAAGAATGACATTCTGATMCTTGGGGATCTTGCTTGGGAATAACATACATGTTATTGTT
The DNA here is from genome assembly GCF_003342845.1 of Nothoprocta perdicaria. NCBI lineage: Eukaryota > Metazoa > Chordata > Aves > Tinamiformes > Tinamidae > Nothoprocta > Nothoprocta perdicaria. Next base: position 1,164,043 of record NW_020454494.1, read on the forward strand.
CCTTGTCCAAATGGCCTTTCTTGTGTCACAGAATCACAGAATCACAGACTGATTAAGATTGGAAGGAATCTCTAGAGGTCATCCAAGCCCCCTGCTCCAACAGGGAAACCTAGAGCATGTGGCACAAGGTGGCATCCAGGTGGGTCTTGAAGACCTCCAGAAAGGGAGACTGCACAACCTCTCTAGGGAGCCTGTTCCAGGGCTCTGTCACCCTCACAGTAAACAAATTCTTCCTCACATGGAGATAGAACTTCCTATGTTTTAACTTGTATCCATTGCCCCTTGTCCTATCACAGGCCACCACTCAGAAGARCTTGTCCCTTCCTCCCTGCATTAYYCCCTGGGGGAATTGTACATGTTAATCAGATCCCCTCTGAACCTTCTCCAGGCTAAACAGGTCCAACTCAGTTTTTCCTCATAAGACAGATCCCCTAGTCCCTTAATCATCTTTGTTGCCCTCCGCTGGACCCTCTCTAGAAGCTCCACATCCCTCCTGTCCTGGGGAGCCCAGAACCTCACACAGTACTCCAGGTGTGTAGAGGGCATGATGTCTCCCTTGACCTGCTAGCAACACTCCTTCTGATGCAGGCCAGGATCCCATTGGCCTTCCTGGCCACGAGAGCATGCTGCTGGCTCATGGTTAACTTGGTGTCAACCAGGATTCCCAGATCCCTCTCTGCGGAGCCAGGGGTCAACCCCTATTCTGTACTGGTGCCTGGAGTTATTCCTCCCCAGTACCTGCACTTGTGCCCCAAGTACSCTGCTCTTGTCCTTGTAGAACTTCAGRAGGTTCCTCCCTGCCCAACTCACCAGCCTGTCCAGATGCCTCTGAAAGGCAGCACAGCTGTCTGGAGTGTTGTCCACTCCACCCAGCTTGGTATCATCTGCAAACTTGCTCAGAGTGCACTCTACGTCCTCGTCCGAGTCATTGTTGAACAAGTTGAACAGCACTGGGCTCAGTACTGACCCCTAGGGGACAGCACTGGCCGCACGCCTCCAACTGGATTCAGCCCCATTTATCACCACCCTCTGAGCTCTGCCATCCAGCCAGTTCTCAATCCACCTCACTGTCCACCCATCCAGTTCACACTTTCAGAGCTTTCTTACGAGGATATCATGGGAGATGGTGTCAAAAGCCTTGCTGAAGTCAAGGTAGACAACATGCACGGCTCTCCCCTCGTGAGCTGGCCAGTCATCCCATCATAGAAGGCTATCAGGTTTGTAAAACATGACTTCCCCTTGGTGAATCCACACTAACTACTCCTGATCACCTTCTTTTCCTTGACTTGCCTAGAGATGCTTTCTAGGATGAGCTGYTCCATCAATGGAGATGAGACTGACTGGCCTGTAATTTCCTGTCTCCTCTCTCTTGCCCTTTTTGAAGACTGGAGTGATGTTGGCTGTCTTCCAGTCCTCCAGCACTTCACCTGCTCTCCATGATCTCTCGAAGATGATGGAGAGTGGCTGAGCAATAACCCCRCCAGTTCCCTCAGCACTCTTGAGTGCATTCCATTCGGGCCCATAGATTTATGGGTGGCCAGTTTGCCTAAGTGATCCCTAACCCAGTCCTCCTGAACCAGTGGAAGGTCTTCCTCTCTCCCATTTATCTCGCTTTTACCTGAATGCTTTAGCCACATGATGTGGAAGTTAATGGTTGGCGCAAGTTTATGGTGCAATACTGCATGAACATTTAATCGGGAATTCCCTAATATGAAAATAGCATTTAAATCTCCATAAGACATTTACATATCCTCTTTCTGCCCGGTATCTTCTTTATCAAGGACAGCTCCCAGTGTATAGTCATGAAATCTTAATTGTGCTACATCATCTCAGAATCTCAGGAATACCTGCTCCATTGCACCCATCCATTTCCCTGAAGTTATTGCTKAATTATGAATTTTTCTCCTACTTTTCCAAGA
>NW_020454494.1:1166761-1199920 GCF_003342845.1 Nothoprocta perdicaria
CCTCCCCTCCCCTCCCCTTTTCTCTTCATCTTCTCCTCTTTCATCCATTTATTTGTCTTTCTCCAATACAACAAGAGGTAGGATGCAAGAGGAGAAAAAAAATTTGGACAAGTAGTAAAAACATGTAGAAAACTCACTAAGGGGTGAGCAATTGCCCTCTTCTTYGCTGTCAATATTCTTTGCTCAGTTCTGCAGAATGGGATAAAAGGAAATGTAACAAGGTTGTGCTCTGCTTGCATTTGCTTCTGCAGTGTGTATGTTTATTTTGAACTAAGTACTGTTCTTAGAAGTCTGTTATTTTGTTCTCTGATTTCCTCAGCACTGTTGAAGTTGGCATTTTTTTCAGTTTGCTCACATTCTCCCTTTGCCCAGATAATCTTTAATGACCTTAAATACCTGCCATCCTCTATGATCCACTATCATCCAAGCTTTTTTTTAAACATATGTTTAGAGGTTTTCTGTTATATTATTTTATTCTTCATTCATCCCATTCTTAAAGCTATTTAACTTTTTTTTTCTTTTGAATTAAAAGTTCTTCATTTAAGATTTTTTTTTGTCATGGGATACAAGCCATTTGCCCTGCTCTATTTCCCCTAAGATCTTTTTGACCTTTGAATCTGTAGTCAAGAATAAGATTAGCAGGTATCTTCCGCTTTGGGATGCAAAAGTTTTATTCCACCCATGCTTATGATATCTAAGTAGTGTGCTGCTCCATGTCCATTGAATCAGATAGTGCAGTCCCTGAATGTTAATAGTCTAATTTAATTATTTAGAGTTAATGGTTTTAATTCTGTGCAGCACCTACTTTGTGCTGGCTCCAGCAAAAAGRATGAGCCTTGTGAAACTAATTAGGACTCAAAGGCAGGTCACAGCATTATAAGAGCTTTGTCCCAAGCTGCAATAACTGATAAATACTTTCTGAGGGATTGTATCTGAATCAACTGCCTCTCAGCCTTCATCCTCTCACCTGCCCCTCCTTATCATTACAGTCATGTACTGGAGASGGCCTGCTATGTCAGCATTACAGTTATTTCAGGACTGTCTTTTTTCAGAGAAAAGGGCCATGACAGAAAAAAGAGCTTAATGATGTTACTGACAGTTCACTTTGTGCTGTTTGATGACCACYGGCTAGGGGAGGGTGATGGGATCCACCTCACCAAGAAGGGCAGGTGTGTGTTTGCCCAAAGACTTGCCAATCTTGTTAGGAGACCTTTAAACTGAGCAAGAAGCGGGAAGGGGAGTGTCATATGGACTGGGCAATTAATCCCATACGACCTAAGTCAATGGCCATCCAACAAGCCCATGGTGCTGGGGAGGTACAGCTAGGACGTGATTATAGAGGGTCCATTCTCACGCCTCCCGGGAAAAGTTCAGRCTCGATTACCTCCCTGAAGTGCTTATACACCAATGCGCGAAGCATGGGGAATAAGCAAGACGAGCTGGAGRTCTGTGTGCGGTCCCAGCACCACAATCTCATAGGAATCACAGAAACGTGGTGATAGCTCTAACAACTGGAGCGCTGTCATGGAGGGCTATGTGCTCTTTAGGAAGGACAGGCTGGGAAGGCGAGGTGGTGGAGTTGCTCTGTATGTGAGAGAGCAACTGGAATGCATGGAGCTCAGCCTGGGAGTGGACGATGAGCRGGTGGAGAGTTTGTGGGTAAGGGTTAAAGGGCAGGCCAACGTGGGAGACACTGCGGTGGGTGTCTGCTACAGGCCACCTGACCAGGAGGAGGAGGTTGACAAGGCCTTCTACAGGCAGCTGGAAGTTGCCTCACGGTCACAGGCCCTGGTTCTCATGGAGGACTTTAACTTCCCTGACATCAGCTGGAAAGACAGCACAGCTAGGCACAAACGGTCTTGGAAGTTTCTGCAGTGCGTCRATGACAACTTTTTGACRCAGGTTGTGGAGGAGCTGACGAGGAAAGGTGGGCTGCTGGACCTCGTACTGACAAACAGAGAGCGCCTGGTTGAAGATGTGAAGGTGGGGGGGCAGCCTTGGCTGCAGTGAYCACGAGCTGGTGGAGTTCAGGATCCAACGAGGAGGAAGAAGGGCAGTAAGTAGCCTTGCTGCGCTGGACTTCAGGAGGGCCAACTTTAGCCTCTTCAGAGACCTGCTGGGAAAGATCCCATGGGCTAGGGCTCTAGAAGGAAGAGGGGCCCAGGAGAGCTGGTTAGTTTTCAAGCGGCATTTCCWCCATGCCCAGCAACAGTGCATCCCTGTGCGTAAGAAGTCAGGCAGAGGGGGCAGGAGGCCAGCGTGGATGAGCAGGGAGCTCCTGACAAAACTCCAGCAGAAAAAGTCAGTATGCAGAATGTGGAAGAAAGGACAGGCCCCTTGGGAGAAATACAGGAGCGTTGTCAGGGAATGCAGGGATGCAACAAGGAAAGCCAAGGCATGCTTGGAACTAAATCTGGCAAAGGATGTTAAGACCAAGAAGAAAAACTTTTTCAAATATATTAATAACAAGAGGAAGGTCAGGGAGAATGTGGGTCCACTGGTGATCGGGCTGGGTACCCTGGTTATGGAAAACAAGGAGAAAGCAGAGCTGCTGAACACTACCTTTGCTTCGGTGTTTTTCAGGGGCAGCCCTCTAGAATCCCAGGCCCTAGGGACACAAGAAGTGAGCTGGAGAGAGGAAGGCTTGCCCTGGGTAGAGGAAGAGTGGGTCAGAGAGCACCTAAGGAAACTCGACACCCACAAATCCMTGGGCCCTGATGGGATGCACCCCAGAGTGTTGCGGGAATTGGCAGATGTCATAGCCGAGCCGCTCGCCATCATCTTCGAAAGGTCCTGGAGAACGGGGGAGGTGCCYGAGGACTGGAAGAAAGCCAACATCACTCCGGTCTTCAAAAAGGGCAAGAAGGAGGACCCGGTCAACTACAGGCCGGTGAGCCTCACCTCCATCCCCGGAAGAGTGATGGAGCAGCTCATCCTGGCTGCTGTCTCCAGACACGTGGAGGAGAAGAAGGTGCTCAAGAGTAGCCAGCATGGATTCACCAACGGGAAATCATGCTTGACTAACCTGATCACCTTCTATGAAGGAGTGACTACCTGGATAGATGAGGGCAGAGCAGTGGATGTCATCTATCTGGATTTGAGCAAGGCTTTTGACACTGTCCCTCACAGCATCCTCGTGGGCAAGCTCCAAAGGTGTGGGATAGGTGAGTGGATGGGGAGGTGGATTAGGAATTGGCTCAGTGGTAGAGAGTGGTAGTCAGTGGCGCGGAGTCCAGTTGGAGGCGTGTAGTTAGTGGTGTCCCCCAGGGGTCAGTCCTCAGTCTGGTCCTGTTCAACTTATTCATTAACAACCTGGATGAAGGGCTGGAGTGCTCCCTCAGCAAGTTTGCTGATGATACCAAACTGGGTGGAGTAGCTGATAGCCCTGAGGGCTGTGCTGTCATCCAGAGGGACTTGGACAGACTGGACAACTGGGCGGTGAGAAACTGTGTCCAGTTCTGGGCTCCCCAGTACAAGAGGGATGTGGAGCTGCTGGAGAGAGTCCAGCACAGGGCTACAAGGATGATCAGAGGCCTGGAACATCTGCCCTATGAGGAAAGGCTGAGGGAGCTGGGCCTGTTCATCCTGGAGAAGAGAAGGCTGAGGGGGACCTGATCCAGTATGTATAAATACCTCAAGGGAGGCAGTGAGGAGGAGGGGGCTGGCCTCTTTTCAGTGGTGAGCAGCAGTAGGACTAGAGGAAACAGCCACAAGCTGAGGCACCAAAAGTTCCACAGGAACTTGAGAAAACACTTTTTGACAGTGAGGGTGACAGAGCCCTGGAACAGGCTGCCCAGAGAGGTTGTGGAGTCTCCTTCCTAGGAAATCTTGGACACAGCCCTGTGCCACGTGCTCTAGGTGACCCTGTGTGAGCAGGGGGAGTTGAACTAGATGACCTCTGAGGTCCCTTCCAACCTTCGGCATTCTATGATTCTATGATTGTAACTGTTCCAAAGGACATGAAACGAGACAATATTTGACAAGTGTATGGCTGATAAGGAAAAAATACATTGAATTTTAAGGCAATTTCTTTGATGTTTCTATGTTCTGTCTCTAAGTAGTCTGCTTTTAAAGGTACAAAGTGCATATTCAAATAACCCCGTTCAGATATGTTGTTCTCGTCAGGTAACGCGGGTGTCCAAATAAGCAAGAACTGGAATGGAGATTTTATTTTTGCCTCTGCCAAAACTTTTCCTGAGGGCTAGAAAAAATCAACAAACCTCTTTCTTTTGTCTTCCTGGAAGCAATGCTGCAGAGCAGCATTAGAGAATCAAATACAGAACAAGAGTTATTCTATTGTCATTACTTATTTATTAGCTGTATACATGGAAATCCTGCTGTGACTATCAGTCCAGTAGTGACAGTCTTCTGCTTATTTGTATATTGAACACTAATGGCCACTGGCCAGGCTTTTAAATTTGATTTCAAGACTTGAACAAGCAAATAGTCACCAAAGTGCATCAGGTAAGCAACAGTAGTGTGCAGAACTGGTACTGATCTCTCTAGGTACTAAAACTCCCTAAGGCATCTATGTTTCTACACTCACATTTACAAAGAAACCTAACTGTTGTTGTCCCTAGTACGAGTGGAAATCCTGAGGGTCCTGGAAACAAAATTTTTAATGTAGGTAGGAAAATTTCTCTCTCTCCATTAATATCAGATTTCCGAAGTCCTCTGAGGGTGCTGAAGATGTACTGTCGTGAGGGGAAGAGACAAATAAGGTACACTGGCCAGAAACCTTTTACAATCTTGGCATATAAAACATCTACCCAAAGTCTGGCATTTGCCCACAGAACACATACTGGACATGCAAAAGGAGGAATGATGAGTCATGTACCTGGGTGAAGCTGCTGCTGTGGGAAATAAGTTAATTATACATCATCTTATTACCTTACCCCACTGACGCCACTCTTATGCTTGGACACCTTGTGCACAGGTGAGCCTACCACAGCACTGTTGCTCAAGCTGGGCACTGTGTGAGAGCAGGATACTCTGATAAAAGAGTGGAAGCTTGAAGCCAAAACTGAAGCTCATATATATTTTTTTTTTTTTCTCAAAGTACATTATTTGAGTGGTGGGAAACAGTCTTGTGCTTAAGGTACTGTTGGGAGGTATATCATCTTGCTGTTTTTACTGTATAGCAGCATTAAGTTTCTGTTATGTGCAAATCACTACTTTGGGGCCTTTTTTTCTTATTTTGTATCATCTCCAAACTTGCTGAGGGTGCATTCTGTTCCTTCATTCAGATGATGTTGATAAGTTGTTGATTAATCAGAAAAATCTGAAGATATTAAACATTAATGGACCCAATATTGACCTTTGGGTTATGCTGCTAGCACCTTGCCTCCAACTAGAGTTCAAGCCACTGATCAGAACACTCCAAGGTCTGCTATTCAGCCAATTTTTAATCTGCCTTACTATCTGCTCATCTAGCCTATAGTTCATCAGTTTCTTTATTTGGATGCCTGGGAGACTCTCTCTCCTTGCCCTCCTGACCTGTCCTCCTAAAGGACRTATCCATCCACAGCAGCACTGCAGTCAAGCGAGCTATCCTACCACATCTCCATAATCACAAGATCACAGCCTCACAAGTGCACACAGATCTCTGATTCCTTCTGTTTCTACCCCACACTATGTGGATCCGCGCACAAGCACTTCACAGAGGCATCTAGGGGTGCTGATTTCCCAGAATGGYTTTGAGAACTGCTGCCTTTTACTCATTTCCTTGCTATCTCTAAATGGCTCCTGCTTACTAACAGAGAATCACTGTCTAATACAGAACAAAATGCTTATTTGCCTTCCTTTCCAGATTGTGTACTGCCTCCTCTTCTTTTTGGTTTTGTGGAAGTATCTTATAATTCGAAAAGATTATTTTTATACTACCCAATGGGTTTTAGCAGCCAAGCAGACAAAATGGGTTCTGTTGATACCCTCAACTCTTTATATGAAAATATTTTTTTTCTATCTGTTTTTCAATTTCACTAAGGATCTATAGTCTTAAAAATTGCCACTGGACACCCTTTCAGCTAATGGACAAGGAACAATAGTAGAATGGATGTTGAGGAGACTGAAGCTTGTGTCAGAGGTGTTAAATGTATACTCAGTGACTATGCAAAATAATTTAAATGTTATTTAAATGGCATTTCACACCATGAATAAAACATTATGTCTCATGATGCAAATATAAATATTTTAACACTTCTTAAAAAGTAGTTACTGACCCAAGAGTAGCAACAATTCCTACAAAGATGCCCTTTTCTAATTCTTAAATTATTGACTTTAAGTTTCATTTTGAGAGATGTAATGAGTTTGAGCTGTAGATGCACAAAGAAGAAGAAAAAAAAGCTCAAATGAATATGTTCACCCTTACTTATCTAATTTAAAAATGAGAGATATTTTCTTATGTCTGTGTTTAAAAACAAACAAATAAGCCCTGATTCAAATCTAAGAGCTTGAATGCCAAGTTTCAGCCTGAGGCACATTTTTTATAATTGATTTGCTCTGACGCCCACCTGCAAAAGGATTTTGTGGTCTTCAATATTCTTCTCCCCTTCTTCTTTTTTTTTTTTTTTTTTTTTTTTTTTTTTTTTTTTTTTTTTTTTTTTTTTTTTTTTTTTTCTCCTTTCTATTTCTTCTGAATTTTGTATCCAATTTATACACTTTACCAGCTGGGGATTTCATATATAAATTTTGTACTGCTTTAAATCCTTCCTTTCTACAATACATATTTCATGGTTTTCTTATCCTCAAAACCCCAAGCCATCTTCACAAAAATTTCTCAGTACAAACTATGAACCTCTGTGGTTTCCCTATCAAACAAAAGATAGTGACTTTCCAGAAGAACTGTATGTATCTTTTAATGAATGTTCTGGTAAGCAAAAAGAAAATTTTAAACAATTTTCAGGGGGAAAATAGTATACAAGAATGCAGTTTTTCTCAGAAAATTACAAACTGTGGTGTTATGATAACTGCATCTGGGGACATTTAAGAACAGTAGTTTCTTAACAATGTCACTTTTATACCTAAACTGTCATCTGCAATCCAGCAACCCACTAATCTCAGCAATAGAATTCTCTCTCTTTCAATACTTTCTCCCTTTTGGTACTTTCTAATGGATAAAACCCTAATATAAGGGTACTGGTCTTGTATTTGTAAGAGCTGAGCTCAGTGCTAGCTGCATCCAGTCTTCCAGTTCAACATAAACAAGTCACTCAGATGAAAATACAATTATCTCTAGAGGAATGTAGGTGTCTAACTTTCCTTGAAACGAGGTCTTGAAGTTTTCTACATCTACAAATAATCTGTAGCTGGGGATAACTATTGCTCTTCCTGAAAAATTCTTGGAGTATAAGTGAACTAGAATTGTGAAAACAGTGGCTATTTAATTCTTAAAACTGAATCATTTTATCTTTAGAATAAACAGTGGGGTTGTGGTTGATTTTTTTTTAAAAAGTAGAATCAACATCTATTTGTGGAATTTAGTAATAGTATGCCAGTAAATGAATGAAGGGATGCCACTGAGCATATCTAAGGGTGTAAATGATGATGTATTCACAGATCTAAGACTTAGGTCCTGGCAGATAGTCCTTGTCTACTGGTTTCAGAAAAATWACCTCAGAGTTTGAAAGCCTTTGTTCAGAAATGTGACAGAATAAAAAAGGCTGGTTGACTTGTCAGCTTGATTTAGGTCAAAACCAAACCAAAGGAGATCTGTCCCTCTCCCTCATGCACTGCCCTGCTGCACAGTTCTGTGACCTTTCGTATGGCAGAATTTGTAAATACAGAAGTGAATAAAAAGGCTGTTGTGAGTCAAAGCTTAAAGCATTCCTACTTTGAACAATGACACTGTTCCATATTCATTGTGTCACAACAACTTCCCTATCAAATTTAACTCAGTCTGCACATAAAAGCTGAGTGACCATGACCGCAACAACAGACTCCACAAAGTTGGCTAGGAGTGTGAAATCCAGACTGCTTTTTTTTTTTTTTTTTTTTTTTTCCCCTGGCTATTGATATATATTTCTAAAATCACAAAATTTGGGCAATGTAAGGTGTCTTTCTTCATACTGATCAAAACTTACTCTCATGCAGATAAATTAATCATTTCACCTTCACACTGGCTGGAAGTACCCTGAGAATCAGGTATTGTCATTAACACAGTGAACTGTTATTTGGCACTTTGTCATTGACGAGACTTCCTAAGCATCCATCCTCTATGACAGTACAAAATCAAATAGGCTCACTAAAACCACTATGGGTTAATTGAACCGTATGCAATCTTATCTTACATAATTAGAATGACTAGGACTACTGTCTTTCAACTGATGTAAATGACGAGAGTCAGTCATCCAGTTGGTTCAAATATGTGACACTATAAAATGAGGTAAGTGGTAGAATGATAAGAGCGCTTATGCTTGTAAAAAGTGTGTGCTATTGCTGTGATAAATCATATTTGGAGATAGTAAAATCACTTGCCTATGTGACAACAACAACAACAAACAACAAAAGATGCTGTTTGCCTTGGGGATTTTTTTATAATGTAAAGGACTAGCACTCTCCTAATTCTCGTGACTATTCATTAGTGACCATTCTTCAGTCTCTTTCCTCTTCTCATTTTAAAAGTTCACAAGGTAAAACCTCTTTCTGTGCCTTTATTTCCATCTTTATGAGATCTTCAGAAACTTTTTTGCATATTCTACTAACAAGGACAAATGCAGGGTCCTGGAACTGGGGAGAAATAACCCCAGGCATCAGTACAGATTAGGGGTTGACCTGCTGGAAAGCAGGTCCACAGAGAGGGACCTGGGAGTCCTGGATGACASCAAGTTAACCATGAGTCAGCAGYGTGTCCTTGTGGCCAAGAAGGYCAATGGGATCCTGGCTGCATCAGAAGGAGTGTTGCCAGCAGGTCAAGGGGGGTGATCCTTCCCCTCTCCTCAGCTCTGGTGAGGCCACACCTGGAGTCTTGGGTCCAGTTCTCGACTTCCCAGGACAAGAAGGAGGTGGAGCTTCTAGAGAGGGTCCAGCAGAGCACAACAAAGATAACTAAGGGACTGAAGCGTCTATCTTATGAGGAAAGACTGAGCTGAGAAGGTTGAGAGGGGATCTGATTAATATGCATAAGTACCTGAAGGGGGAATGTAGAGAGGAAGGGGCGAAACTCTTCTCCATGGTGGCCAGTGATAGAACAAGGGGCAATGGGTATAAATTGAAACACAGGAAATTCCATCTCCATGTGAGGAAGAAATTCTTTCCTGTGAGGGTGACAGAGCCCTGGAAGAGGCTGCCCAGGGAGGTTGTGGAATCTCCTTCTCTGGAGATCTTGTAAACCTGCCTGGATGCCACTCTGTGTCACATGCTCTAGGTGTCCCTGTTGTAGTAGGGGGATCGGACTAGATGATCTCTAGAGGTCCCTTCCAACCTTAGTGATACTGTGATTCTGTGATTAAACTTTAGTTTTGTATTTAGACATATTCTTATAGAAAAAAAAAGGGGTGTTTTAATAAAGCAAAAAGCTTCCTTCTCTTACTTTGCATTGTGTATGATGGTCTAATAATTTAGTGTTACCAGCCATGACAATATAAAATATGAAGAATTTAAAAATGCAAATGCAAAATACAGGATTTCAGAGAGTTATGAGGAACTGAAGTCAAGGAGATGGAATTAAAATACTTGCACAATAATAGTAACAACAAGACTTGCTCTGAATGTATATTCAGCCAGCTTCAAACTCATTGTAACTATAAGCATCTAGGAAAGTGAGTTTGCTCTTTGATGATACTATGAGGAACATATAACCATCTGAGCATATAAACCTTACAGATTTCTTYGGGCATTAGCTTTAAACATATATATTCAGAATGGAAAAAGAAAGAGTAATGGATAATATTTGCTGCACGGTGAATTCATTTTTGATGAATAAATGACCTAAGAAGCCTGTGTGGTCAAGAAGGAGAAAAGACAGATACTGTCAAAATAAATAATGGAATCTCATGGTATGAGGACAAGAAAAGGTCAGATGAAGGAATCTGGAGGGGAGACAGATTGATAGAAAGCCTCTTTCTAAGTATTAATGGTAAAAAAGAGAAGTGATAGCTCAGTTCAGACATTGTTGGTTAATCACTGAAGTCATTCTGAAGACGACTGGCAAGTACAAGAACATTTTTCAAGAATCTCTACTGTGTATGCATTCAAATACCCTGTTTTAGAAGATATACTGTTTTGAAACTGACTGATACCAGAATATATGACCACCAAGTRCCATGTCTACTAAAGGTAGAAAGCAGAAACTCACACATTCAAGGAATACAAAATTAGGTGGTTCTGCTTTCTTCAGTATGATTTTTTAAATTTTACTGCAAAGCTTACTTTGAGGATAGTACAGGCTTCATTCTGACCTTTGCTATAAAACTACATCCAGGGAAAAAGATCATGAGCCTTTCTCAGACATGAGAAGGTGCTATTTGGGACCAGGCAGAGGAAGTGAACGTATAGTTTCTGCTCTGTTGGCTGTTTGGAAAATTAGTGCTAGTAAGTCACTTTAATCATATGCTGAGCTAAATTAGAGAAAACATAACAATATACTTTACATGAATACTTTACATGAATCCTAAAGCTTTAGAATTATGGCCCCAAAATTTGACAATCAATATTATAAAGCACAAGAGAAGGTCCAACAAAATGAGAATCATACTAGTCCCTGGAAGGGAAAGACTGACCTGACCTACCTACCTACCTGTCTTCATTTGAGGATTGCCTGTGAAAGGCTGTGAAGTGAACCACAGATGGTTACTTACTCATGCCATAAGTGATTCTTTACTCTTAGTATGGAAAGGATAAGCCTACTCTGAGGACTTAGACTCTATAAAAGCTACCTTTAAAATAGTTGTTGGCATTTCCTAAGCACAAATATTTATCCAATAAACTCTATAAAATGATCCATAACAGTTCTTTAGTTTGAGTATATATTAGTTAAGTGCAGTGCCTGGTGAATACTCTGTCTGGACTGTGCGGTATTTATGGCCTCAAAATATTTGAAACGTAATCTTTTTTTATTTATTTWTTTTTTTAACAAAATCAAATATATCCTCAAAATTGTAGCTCTTACAGAGGCTCTAGTGGACTCTGTGACCCTGTATAACATCAGATCAGTTTGMAGAATTGTGTAGGTATTTTTCAATGTGTTAAAGAAAAAATAGCACTTTCTGTGTGTGAGCCAGGGAGTGCCAATGTGTGAGACACTTAAAATATGCTAGTCAGTGCTTCTAAATCAGAAAGAAAATTTATCTTTAGGGATTCATATCTGGTGTGATCACCCTACTATACAGTGTGAAATCTCAAGCAGGCTTCTCAAATTATCTTATTCAATCTRAGAGGATAATTAGATATGAACAAAGCTTGTGGAACTTTTAAAAGATTTAAAGTAATTTAGCCCACAGATTTGGAAAGCACACTTGACATAGAACATGCACGTGTATGGGGAGGATTTGGGGGAGTTTAATTAAGTTTAATAAAGATACATGTCTGCATTTGAATGAAGTRTGAAATATTCAGCTCTACGCTTATATAAGGTAAACAGAGGTTTTTTTTTATCAGATATAGTACATACATTCATTTTTGAATACATTCTGTACCATATGGCACTGTTTGTGCTAAATATTCAAATACAATGGAATTCCTGAATAAATTTAAAATATGCCAAATGGGAAAAGATATTAGAATGATAAAGTGTATTTGTTTTCTTTCTATCTTAATACATGATCACGTTATTAATCTCTAACATACACATGCAAGTTGCCCRTATCAATAGAACCTGTCGTTCTTTTACCATTAGATGGCACTGCGGGAATAATGACGGCTGGAGAGACAACGCCTGGAATAAGAACCTCATATCCCATCACACAGACTATAAAACAATTTTTGTCTCCCACTGGTTTCGCCAGTTTAATCCTGTCATGCTATGAGTCAGATTTTCTAGGCGTGCTTACTACTGCCAGAGACGGATATACAGAAACTGCTGACACCAAGTGCTTAATGTACTTTATGTTATAGAAATAGTAATCTCTTACATTAAATTACTTGCTCATAGACTGTGCCTGCTTCTAGCAAGTTTTCTGTCATAATATTTACCTACATGTCATCAGGTCGTGTGTTTGCTACTTGGATCAAYTGTCGAGCTGACATAGTGATCACCAGGGCTGTGAATAGTTTTCATGTTGAAATTTAAAGCAGGCCTTCATCTGCCAGACTATCAGTGAAATTAGCCCAGTTTTTGAAGCAAGGGAATTTTTTCTTCAGTCTGAATATCATGCTTCACGGCAGAGGAGCTCGACTGAGGAAAGAGGAGAGCTTTTCCTACCTGCTGCTCTTTGAAACTCATTTTGGACTCCAAGTGCCAAGCAGGATTTTTTTTCCATATCACATATCAACACCAGAAACAAAGTTTTGGAGGGCTAAATTATGCCCTAAGTGGTACCTGTGCAATTGTTTTGCCTGCAAGGCTTTTGAACAGGTGTAGCTGTTGGGACTTTGCAAGCAAATCTGTTGATGATGCTCAGGATGGGTTAGCATCCAGCTGTTTCAAATAGTTACATTACCTCTGCAGGGCTAAGGGAAATAAAAAGTAGCGAGTGTTTATTTTTGTCACGAAAGGCTGTAGATATGAGCCTAAAAACACATGAGATTTGATCTGTTCCAGAAAATGGTGCTACTGTTACAGTGTCAGTTTTCCACAGCAAAATTGCAAAATTGTTCTCCACAGTTCTTTTCCTTTTCTTTTTCTTTCTTTCTTTTCTTTTCTTCTTATAGCTAAACTTGACGATACACTATGTACTTCCTCTGATGGCCTCTGACACTCTCTGACCATCACACATCTCCTTCCAGAACATTTTTGAGTTCAAAGATGGAAAATACAGGATGCCTGCTACTGACTTAAAGGATAGTCCAGAAAGCTGGGAAACCTGATGGGGAATTTCATTATGTACACCCCAGTATCGGAGGAATAAAAAAGCTTTCTGCAGTGAACACGTATCCAGGAAAATAAATATTTTYCTTTTCAGGACAACCAACATCATATCAAGGCAGTATGTCCGAGAAGTGGCCTGACTGAAATCTTTGTTTGCAAGGGAAACCCGCCACTCTATGTCCCAGAATAGCAGCCAGAGTGGCAGAATGGGAGCTTAATTGGGCCTTACAGCACTTTCACTGATGGATGGTTCCCTCTTTAACGTGCTTTTGCAGTCAGGGGTCAGACCCCCAGTAACTCCCTAGACTAATTGGCTGAGGTACACCAGCTCTAGCCAGCAGAAAGCATGCGAGGGATAGGGCTAGCATTGTAGCTAACTATCTTTGGCCCTACAGAATAAGTCATCAGGCAGTTTCAACGGTTCAGTGTTTCAGTCTTGACAAATTTCACAAGCATTTGGAGTGTTTGTCAGTCTCCAAGACCATACATGCAGAGGGACAGTGGGATGATCAGCACTACTGCCACATCCCATGGGACACTGAGGACAGAGCTGATCTCCTGCTGTTTCACCTTTCCTCCTGTGGCCAAGTCAAAGTATCATCTTTTGACTGGTGATTTTGGGAATGGATCTATACCTGAGTCCATCGGGTAATAGGTCCCAGAAGATCTATAGCACTCTGAGGAACATCAGAAAACAATTAAAAGTTGCTACTATCTGCTGTGACATGTCTCATTTGCAGCAGAGATAATGTAGCAGTGTTGTCCTTTTCTGCCATTGAAGATTCTTCCTATCTGAAAGAGGAGATGGGAACTGGGACATAAAATTAATTTTTTTTTTTGGCTTAGGACAGAATAGACCAAATAAATATTCATAACATATTCTGGATTAAATGTCATTTCATAAGTTTTATTTCATTTTACTTGATAAGAAAGAGAGTAAATCTCTCATTGACAGAAAGTGATTTACATAAGCACAGCATGAGTAGGGTTTGAATGTATGCCTCCTTAGTTGTTTTATAAACACTTTATCTGCTAGACTACCCAGTATTAACTAACACAAAATTAGTTGCAAGGGCTTTTCCTATGGTTCACAGGATGAAACTGGAACATAAAGGATGAAATTGGAACATAATGAATTTTCTGAGTAAAATTAACTTTAAAAATTACAAAATAAAGGAGGAAGCCTTTCAAAAACAAGAACATTAATGTTCTCTGATCTTTTAATTCTGTATTTATATGTAAAATATCATCACAAAATATTGCTTTCTTTGTAATTTCCCTACAATCATGAAAGACATCATTTCTGTGCAATTTTGCTCTACAGTGTTGTCAGATACAATTTCTTCATATATTATTTAAAAAATTAAAGAGAATGCAGTTCCCATGGTTTGGCACAAATTGTGTATTTGGAATTCAGTCTTGTTCCCATTAAACAATGAGTAGTGAAGTACTAGCAAACTTCAGTGTGAGCAGAGGGGGCCCTCAACTTGTTCCTGTTTTGCTGACTTCTCTCTTTTTTACGGATATTGAATCTTTATAGCTAAAATTTGCCTGTTCTGTTTTGAATCACTAATATGTGCAGTGTCTTGGATCAAATGACTATTATAATGTCAGTGCTTTTGTGCTTTTTTTTTTTTTTTTTTATTGTGCCTTCAAGTTGTTATATTGACTCAGTTAATGCTGAAAAATATTTGGCCTTACTCTTCCAGCTTAAGGATGCAATCCCCTGAAACACTCAAGTGTTGCTTGAAATGATCATAAAATCTTTGACCTGGACCTGGACATTTCCACCTCTTGAACAATTTTAATTCCCTTTACATTTCCTCTTGAAAAGATGTTCACAGCAAAATTAAAGGATCATGAAGCTAAGAGTAAAGAAAGTGTAATTCATACCAAGAAAAGAAATCCACGGCTTTTCGATTTTCCTTATTAGAAAATTTTCAGACTCTCTGATTGAAAGTCCTTATCTACTTAAAATATGACTTTACAGTGTGGAACCACGTTCAAGGCTTATTCAGCTCACTGTCCATAGTAATCACCCATTCCTCATGCATTCCTGAAAATTCTTCTTTTCTAAGTGCATCTTATACATCAAGTACCAGCTAATATTTAGATTACTACAGTAGTGCTTAGGTAATTTTCTTAAGTATCTTAATGATCTGACAATTCATTTAGAATCCCTCATAGTTTTTGCTCAGAGTGTTTCCCCCTTTTTTATCAATACTGAATGAGAATACACATTTTTTTACTGTTTTTTTATTGTCAATCCATCTTGATTCTCTAGGTCTCTCTGAATAAAATAACTGTACAGCACTCCTGGCCATCCTAAGCAAGCATCTTTGTGCCATCTGTAAATGTGGCTTCTCACTATTCATTCTCTCTCTAGATCATTAACTGGGGAAGTGCCTGAGGATTAGGAGAAAGCCAGTGTCATGCCAGTCTTCAAAAAGGGCAAGAAGGAGGACCCAGCCAACTACAGGCGAGTCAGCCTCACCCTGGAAATGTGATTGAACAGCTCATCCTGGCTGTTGTCTCCAAGCATGTGGAGGACAAGAAGGTGCTCAGGAATAGTCAGCATGGATTCACCAAGGGGAAATCAATTAACCCACAGGGGAGAGGAGTGGATGAGGGGAGAGCAGTGGATGTCATCTATCTTCACTTCAGCAAGGCTTTTGACTCTGTACTTCACATCATCTTCCTGGACAAGCTCCAGAAGTGTGAGTTAGATGAGTAGACAGTGAACTGGCTGGATGGCAGAGCTCAGAGGATGGTCATCAATGGCACTGAGTCCAGTTGGAGGCCTGTAATAAGTGGTGTCCCCAGGGGTCAATCCTCAGTCCAGTCCAATTTATTCATCAGTGACCTAAAATGACCTAGATAAAGGGACGGAGTGCCCCCTCAACAAGTTTGCTGAAGATACCAAACTGAGAGAAGTAGTTGATATYGCAAAGAGTTGCACTGCCATCCAGAGGGACCTGGAGAGACTAGACMACTTGGCGGTGAGAAACCTTATGAAATTCAACAAAAGTTGAAATGCAAGGTCCTGCACCTGGGGAGGAATAACCCCAGACACCARTACAGGCTGTGGACTGTCCATCTGGAGAGCAGCTCTGTAGAGAGGGACCTCGGCGTGATGGTGGGAAGGACTGTAGAAAGTTTAGCATCCCAAGCCACTGAAGAAGTCCAACAGGATGTTCTCCTAGATGCAGATGAATGAATTTTCATCAGAGATTTCACTTTTGGGGCCTGAAACAACTAAACTGTTGATACTTATTATAACGAGGCCCAGAAACCCTCAGAGAATACAGGCAGACTCYTAAAAGTGGACTTATGCAACCTGGGAGAGGCAGAGGCCACTAGGTCAAGCTGTCATGAGTGACCACTCATAAGACTGGCTGTATAACAGAATGKGATTTGACTCCGCTGCATTTCCATAACTTGGTCTGAAAGCTTATCTAACTTTGCTTGAAGGAAAGCATAAGATGAGACTGGATAGGTCTGTGGGCTGATTGTTTTAAAAGTCCTTTGCCTGCTGTTCTGTTCCAGCTGCTAAACAAAAAAACAGCCAAACCATCAAACAACTTCATTTTAACTCTGTTTATATCAGCACTGTGGCACTGGGGATGAAGGAAGTGGATGTCTGAGACAGGAAGGAAAAAGCAAAGTCTCTTGTCTTGTTTTAGATGTCAACTGGTCATGGTGTTCAAGATGTAGTCAAAGAGACTGTTACAGCTGTGCAGGCATCCCAAAGGCTGAGTCACTCTCTACCTGCCCCATTTCTTGTGTACATTCCCTAAGCCTGTCAAAAACAGTGTTAAAGACAGGATATTGGGTGAAGTATTCAGATGTGAAGTTCAAAAGTGAAGAATTTTTAAACTATATCCAACTATATCTAAATTATATCAAAAATCAGTTAAAGATATCTAATATTCAGGGGATGTAGCTGGAGGGGTAGCTAGCTCTGTAATGTCAAAAAGGCAAAATGCTATTTTGACATTTTCTGTTGAGTCATGGTGGTACATGCATTTCTACTCCATAACATGCTTTCTCTGCTACATGATTTATAAAGCTGAAACAGCTTTGTCAACTATAGGCTTACCCTTAATAAACTTATAATTCTATATTTCACACACATTTGCTCCCTGTGCTGTGTTATATCGCAGTGAAAGCTCATTTCTCTGGCCTATTGTTCCTCAAAATAGAAATAGAAGAATAGTATAATTTAGTATTAACAGACAGGTCAAGAAAAACAGTCCTACTGTTGGACAGTGAAAATGAAAAAATGCCCATTTTCCTCCCCGGCAGAGAGCCAGACCTTTAAACAGCTGTCTAGAGCAAAATAGCTATCAGTATCATGAAGATGACCACAGAGAGATTAAAAAATGTACCTTTATCACAGCTCTAGCTATGTGCACTCAGAACTTGAATCCTACTTATCAACTTATCAACTCTTTTTTTTTTTTTGACTTTTATCCTCTTCATCTAGAGTTGGTATGCATTAAAACTGATGGTGGAGAAAAAATGTATTATTAAAATTCCTAAAAAGGGAAACTTAAGAAAATATAGATTCTACTGAAGTTTTGCTCAAAGTCAGTGCTTCTTTTTAGATTATTCGAATAAATATGAAGAAAGTATTCCATGCTCACAGTGAAGGAGTGTGGCATCCATATTAACTTGGCTAGACTCAACTATGATATAAAACCATTGCCTTTATGTTCAAAACTTTTTACTCACAGAAAACCTGGAGTTATTTGAGAAGATGACAGTATCTTTTTCTTCAGAAGAAGCGGAACTGACCAAAGTGATAACTAAGGAACAAACCAAGAGAAACTTTTTAGGACATGAAAGAGAGGGTAGAGTAAGTAAAACTTAAAAGGATATTTCTAAGACAAGGAAATAAGTTTGAGCATGGTCAGTTCCCTGGAATGAAGTAACTCTAGGTTGCTGATGCTGACTCTGAAAAAGGGGCAATTTTTATATTTTTCTTGGATAAATCAATCATATAAATTGTTTGAAACAGTATATCATTATAGTTCTCAACAGTGAGAAGTAAGTCTCTTACTTCTTGACTGTAATTTATTGTAGCATACAAACCTCATGCTGTTAAACAAAAAAGCAATTTGTGATAAATTAAAGTAGATCTTGTGTATACAAATTAAAGATATTTATGTACTTAAATCCAAGAATGGGAAACACAGAAATTTCTTCTAACCATTTAAACTTGAAACTGAGCTGTCATCTGAATTTAAAGAAAAGTTTCAGTTGATAAAGAGCTGCCACAGGGATTTCTGCCTTAGCTGTATGGAGCAGCCCAGCTTCTATTCTTCTCCTTTGCGCCACTTTGGATTCACAAATTAGGTACAGAAATCCTGTGAGGAAATGGCTGGGAAGTCATACTCAGATAATGCCTGAGTATATTAACAGTCTGATATATTAACAGTCTTGAATTTAACACAGAATGCAGCAGTGTTATCCATTTTCCTTCAGTATTCACAGTGACTCTGTGTTTCACTTTTGCATAATACTCTGGGGATGAAAATGTTCCACTAGAACATCAGARACTGAGTTCCTGCTGCAATGTTCCTTGCACAAGGTGGAGTGGCTGTGCGGTCTCCAGGCTTCTTTTTGACATATTGTCATTTTGAGGTAAAGAGCTAGCAAAGATGGTAAGAAAGACAGGAGGGACAGAAAAAAAAAGAAAAAAAGAGCATGATTCTGTAATTTAGAGATGAGATCTTTTGAGAGGCAAATTCTTCTTTCCAATAATTTTTATGCATTTTAATTGTCAATACTTTTGACACTTAAATATACATGCAGTTCCTAGAACTAGGACCATATGTTTCTCCTTCCAGTTTCTCCACAATTCTTATTCCTAAGCGGCTCAACCAAAGCCTGGGCATGTACAATATTTCTTTCAGGTCTACCTTAAACTAATTCCATAGTAGGTATCAGCCCCTTTTTTTTTCCAAGTGCTTACACTACTCTCCAGCAGTATGTGGACTGAATGTCCTTCTTATGCCTGGGCAGAGTAATATGTTCAGGACATACCTGCTGCATCTGTGGATAAGCTTCTTCCCAAATGCCAAACAGTGCCTTCTATATAGAAGTGTTATCTGGTCCTTCTATTTTGGTATTACAGCTCTGATTAAAACTACCTCTCCATTTACTTAGGTCAGCAGCTTAGCTACAAAGCTGATGTTTTTAGGTGCAAAATATTTGATATTTTCTTTGAGTTCCTGTACACTACTATTACATGATACTTTGCTTATGCTCTAAAGACACAGTTTCAGGAGGAGGGGATGATGCTTTCCCTGGTCCATGCAGAGAAGTTTCTGCAGTCTAACATGTAAGACACAGGAGGCAGAGATGTGAGGTTATATCTGATCATGTTGAGCGGAAGAATGACCTTGAGTCTGTTGTTTGCTGAGCGATACTCTGATGAGAGAGTGTAATACCAAAGGTCAGCCAAGAACCACTGTTTCTTCATTTTGAAAGAAGGTAGCAGCTACAATCACATTTTGTACAATCCATGTGTGCTATGCAAGTACTGAATATATGTGTAGCAAGATGAAGGTCTTTGTGAGATATCAGTATAGCAAAGATCCACCTCCCTCTTCCCTGTCTGAGTACATGAGCCCCCACAAAAGAAGATATTGCACACCAGTGATGGCACAGGGCCCTTTCAGGAACTTCCAAATCATACAGAGATGTGTTTCTGTACTCTCAGTACTCAGACATTCCTTTGTTTGGAGATTTTGGTTCACTATTCTGTGCAAAGCTTGAAGCCATCTTTCTGATATGTAAGTTCCTGCTATGCACCATTTACAGATCTCTGAGTTGCTATAATGAGAATAGAGAGGAACTAGGGCCAAGACCTTGCCATCCATAAAGAGTGTTGTTTATTTCTCACACAGTATTTCTTTCTCTTCTCCCCAATTTCCCACTTTCCATCTTTGGTTGTTTAGATAGGTCTGATACGTACAGACATTTAAGGTCATTTTCAACAGGATTTTACAAACAAGGACAAAGATAGTAGCAATCACTGATCTTTTATTGTTAGCTGAACTGTTTTTTCCACTTTGTTTTGTAGAGTACAAATTTTCACTGAAGCATCTCTTGGTATGATTATGACCTTTTGTCTGCAGAATAACATCTGCAATCAGAAATCAATACTCATGCAATGGGCAAATCAGACTGCTCCTCCCCACAAGTATCTGCAGCATTATGCTTTAAGTTGCTGTTGATTTGCCTTGATTTGGAAGAATGGCTTATCTGCAGAACTGTGTATGTATTTGTGCATGTGGTAGTTTAAGCTGTAGTGAAAATGTCAGGGCTTTAAAATCATAATCTAAAAACAGGGATAGGAAAGATTTCTCATTTCCAAATGACAAATGACATTTCCAGTTTTGGTTTCAGAAAAGAGTACTTCTATCTTGTCTCACAGTGGAGACATTTTAATAGAGGTTGTTTCAAAGTCTTTTATGGAACCCTCTGTGCTTTGGTAGTTGAGTTCTCAGTAAATATTGCTCCTGGCTTTACAGGCAAATGACTATGAAAGCCAATACTACCACCACCATGAATAACAAAAATTAAAAATCAGTGAATTATCCCAAATTCATATTTGTGTAACACCACAAAAAATGACAAGATACAAAAATAATATGTCTCCCATAAAGTTTATGTCGATTATCATTTGGGATAATGTAGGCAGCTCTTCCGTTAGTACATTTAACGATGATTTCACACCCACGTAGCATTCAACATAAAAGCATCACATGATTGTTTCTTTGCTTAATAGTTCCTATATACGTTGATCTTTGATCTGTAAGACAGAAATTCTTCATAACATTTTCACTTCTGGGTATGCATCCAAACAAGTGCAGCTAAGAACATAATAATTAATTAAAAAATTACAGTGGCTTACATACAGAAATCCCTTGAAACAAATGTAGTATAATTTATACTAGTTCTGTAAGCATCCAGTGAGGTAATAGTTTTGATTTTACTCAGTGTTATTGAATTCGTATGTTGGATTTCTATATCCCAGTAGTACTAGACTCTGTCTGAGCATGTGTCTGCCTATCCTGGGTGTTAGAACCAGTGAGTAACATCTGATCTAATAGGGACATTTTTTTACCATGGTTGTTGGGTTCTTCTGCGAATAGTGAAAATTGGTGGGAGACAGTCTTCCAACAATGGTGTCCAGTTACCAGCATATCTGGCATCAGCAACACGGGAAAGCAAAGGCAGATGGCGGTTTAATGGATAAGCCGGACTCACTGCCAATCAATAGCAGAGTATCAGCAATTGTAGCAAAGTATATCTAGCATCTAAGGAAATGAAATGAAAAATGACTGGTACCCTTAAATGTAAGAAAACCTGAAATCCCATTCTCAAAGGAAGTGAGCAGAGCAATATACTGCTGTAGAAATCTGTTTCAGATCTCCAGCTATAAATCACAAGAATAAAAATATAGCTGGAGGCTGAATTCAGACTGAGATACTTATGGGTATAGGACAAAATGTTCAGAGACAAAAATCCTCGCTAGCAGGAACAGTTATCAATATGTATCTTTGGTGCATGTTTAATCAATCAAGTTGGGACTTTGGAGAGACTAAGAAACTGCACATTTTCAGAATACTGTTTTCCACCTGCCTTCTGTGGTACAGTTTCATGTAAACTGGATCTTGCAGATGCTGAGCATATCTATAGAATCTGTCCAGATCACTCTGCCTTCCATGACACAGTGCAGTTGAGAACACTGAGTGCTTTGTAGGAGAGTTCCTTGCAAGATCAAACCTCATTTTAATGAAGTTAGAGCTGGAAGTGGTGTAAATAAACTCTATCTGCCATAGTTCAAAATGTCATTAATATAATCACACAGTCTCAATTCCTTTGTCTCTGTATACCAGTTCTTAATTAAAAGTGCATTCACATTTTTCTATCTCTGTGAGGCTAGGTCTTTTACTATAGACCTCTTAATGGGGTTATTTGTCTGAAATGATGCATCTTACAGCCTGGAGGCAAATAGCTGCTGCTGTTTCTGTTTTCTTTAGCAGTGGAAGCTGGCAGTCATATACCCCATGGTGCAAGGAAGGAGGTCTGCCAACCTCTGTGGCCAGGAACTGTGTGCTAGGAGCAAGTTCAGCCTTTCTCCAGGGGCATCGACTTCATAGCCTGTCAGGCAGTGATGGAGCTTTTGATCCTGCAGCCTGCTTGATACAGAGTCGATGTTATCCTTTCGATATACAAGAAGCAAGCACATATTATTAGAGTAAATCGCTTTAATTTTAGATTAAAGGAAGCAGCCAGAAAATGAAGAATAAAAGAGCCATCTCCAGGAGAGAAGATTCTTTTATGTCTGCAAATGACCCAGAACACTTTTGGGTGCTTTGTATAAACAATTTAAAATGAAATGTGCTATTACAACACCCTGCGGATGTGGTACAGTAAAGTAAGTCAGTAGGAAACAGTGTTAGCCATTTCTACATGCAAGTACATGCAAGATTTGCTTTGCTGTTGTTTTCCATAACACTATTCGTAAGTGTTGTCCTAAGTCATATTTTTTTTACTGTAAATGTGGTCTATTTAATAGAATTAAATTATAGCAGATAAAAAATACATACAATAATCAGAATTCAGGAAAATCAATTTCTGATTGCTTTAAATTTCTCATATGTAAGAAAACTCTATTCATAGATATTATGAGAAAATCTTTATACATATTTTGAACCAGGTAACATAATTTAATAAGAAATATATCCCATATGTAGATTGAGGAGTGCTTTTGCATATGCAGGAAACCTCTTTCCAAAACACATACATAATTACGTCACAGAATGCTAGTTAAAAAATATGAAAGGGATGGATGTTAACTGTTGCATATCTTTCATTCCTATGCACAGGTATGAATTTTACTTCAGAGCAGATTTATCAGCTTTGCAGACTTGAAGCTGCAATATTACACATGATTCATAAGGACTGTTATAAATGTGACAGAATATATCAGAAGAGTTTGGAATGATTTATGTAGCTCCAAAGGTGGATAGATTTTGAACTGCATTAGCTATGAACTTTCCCATACATTCCCCCCTCTGTTAACTACTCGTGCTTTAACATACCACTATTTGCATCTTTTTTTGACTGTGTATTGCATCAGGACAAGGGAGAATTATACAATTGGTTTTAGTTTCACTAATCTATCCTTGTCTATGTCCTTATATATACTCCTACAACGTTTATGTTTGTGTATAAAGATATAACTGGACTACATGGCTCTATTCTGGCAGATAATACAAAGGAGATAAATGGCAAGTATTATTTAAATCACTATTGACCTCATTTTGTATCAGGAGTTAATCATGTAAGAACTTTTATAAAATATATTTCTACCCAAATTTTTCAACACTTATCCAATATAAATCTTTTTTTTTTAACAAAAAATAAAGACCTTCAAGCTTTTCTTATTCATATGATTTAAAAAAGATAATTATTTTCATGAATTCTGTAATATTTCCTTCTCTGCTTTTTCCTTGCTCCTCATTTTAAACTTGCTCTCAATATGCAACAACATTCACTAGCTATAAAGAGGTCAACTCAGTTAAAAAGTAACTTTTTGTCTTTTTTCAGGATCTTTTTTTCTGGATTTGCCTTTACTGATAGTTAATAACAGCCAGCTCATGGGACCAGATGATCTCTRTTCCCATCAGTTATTATTACTTTTGTGAGTCTTAATTTGTATTTGTTACTATTTTCCTCTTTGTCTAGAAAAGTGTAAGGGCCTTTAATTGAAAATTTGATTTGTATTCCATAAATGATATTAGAATAAACTGTCTCTTAATTAGTCTCTGTTACAGTCTTTGTTCGTTATATTGATCATAAAACATTATTTTAATTGAATCCTGTTTTTCAATTTCATTAAAAGTTTATATGGCCATTGTATGTTCTCAGATTCTATACTGACTCTATAGACTGATAAGCATGTCATGATCTGCTAAATTGTTCTATATTATTCAAAGAGTAATCAATGTAGTCTGCAGCAAGACTATTTCTATTGATGAGTGATGGTTTGTTCTCAATTATTTCAGTTTTTATCTGAATTCTTTCCAAACTATATTCTTTCCCAATTAAGGTGTGTTTGCACAGGTTTTGAACAAGGAGTAAACACTTGTGACACATTAGAAACCTATGCCAAATAACATTAAATAATTGATCAGAATTGATTAGAATAAATGAATTCCAGGTGGTTATGTGATTATATATCATTATCAATACAAGCCCGTGAATAAAGGAACTATAGTGAAGTTTCATGTACAATATAATAAAGGAAACAGATACTTTTATTGATTACATATTTTAAGATCAGAGTATTCATAAAGCCTTTAGTGTATAAGAGGCTTAGTCATTAATATAATTTTTTTCCTGACATTTAAATAGGCTGTAAACTTTGTGCAAGTTATCTGTGCTRGGTAATTTTTACAGAATAAGCACAAATAATCCTCTGTTCTTTAAAAAAAAGTCTATATATTATCAAGGCACAACCCAAAGGATACTTTTAAGCTTAGTCTTTATTACTAGCTTGAAAAGTATGGTATGCACTAATAAAAGTCTAATGACCAAAAGGATTTATTTGAATTGTGATCCTCATAATATAAAACCCCCTGATCATACAAATCTCCTGATAAATGTTATCAAAGATGAAATATTTTATTAAAAGACAGGACAACTACTGTATATTTTGTTAGCTCAGGAAACAACACAGTAGGGATTTTAGTCAACATTGGTGTGGAATTGGGTGATCTTAAGGGTAAGATAGGTAAAACCTGTAAGGCATTTTGAGAAATTTTGTTAGATTTTGTTGCTGTAGGGTTATTCTTTTCTTATTAGGACTCCAGTCTGTTGAGCAGACCTGAAGAGTTTTAAAAATGTAAACACAYTGCAAAAGAGATAAGCCTAATATATTTTGTGCCTAGCAAGGGCAGTGTGGCTCTGGTAACAGGGGACATGCAAGCATGCAAGGAAAAGGTACAGAACAATGACTAACAGAATGGCACATCTGCCTGTTGTAGTACGGGCTATAGTTCTTGACACTGATAAGCAAGAAAAGGACAGGAATTGCCATGAAGCTGCATCCACCCAGGATTCACCCTCCTCCCTCTCTTGAAGGTAACCTTCTCATGCTGCCCCATTAAAAAAAAAGAACGGATGAGGAAAAACTTTCCTTTTTTTTTTTTTTTTTTTTTATTAGCTATTACCTATTTCAAAAATCTCCTCATCAATGAGAGAGAGAGAGCCTGGGGATTTGAACAACAGTTTTTTTTTTTTTATTAGCTATTACCTATTTCAAAAATCTCCTCATCAATGAGAGAGAGAGAGCCTGGGGATTTGAACAACAGTACAGTGAGGCTGAAGACATGATTCACATTTACCTTTGAAATATAGGGCTTTCGGGAGGAGCAATGGTAGAGTTTCATGCTGGAGGGGAGGCAGTGAGAGGTCTGACTCTTGCCAAGCCTGGTGCAAACCTGGTGTTGTGTTTCCACYAGCTACCATCAACAAACTACCACCTGCCATTAGCAACAGCAATGCTGAGCCTGAGTCTTTCCTGTCAGTCAAGTGCCCCGATCACTGCTCCAGGATAGGACTCTCATCTTCTATGGTTTCCAGGTTCCCATTCTTATGTTCCCTTTCAGCAAAGAGAGTACTTTCACTCAGAATACCTCCTTATGTGATAGTTCAGGCTTTAAGCAGGTAGGAGGGGTGGGTAAGTATTTGTGGAAGTTCACTGTTTCCTTTCTTTTTGGGTGTCCTTTTAGAGCATGACTTGTTCTAGATAAGAAGAGCCTGTCTATCTTACAACAGAAAGTTTTAAACATTTTTCCTAGGACTCACTGCCCATGAAAGAAACGCATAGTTGACTTTAGGCACTTGAGATTTTGGAAGGAAGCAGGCTGTATTTTTGCGTGGGAGTTAGACAATCTTGTCTAGGCAGACAGAATGACTTGGTGGAGTGAACTGATGAAAAAGTCTGTGATGCACAGCTGAATGCCAAAACCTCTTGCTAGAATTTCAGACTTTTACATCCTCTGTCATCCTCTTAGGCTTTTATTTTTAACTTTTATTCTTTGATAATAGGATTACAGGAAGTCAAAAGGTCAAAASTATTGAAATTCCCACCTCGTGGAATTGTTTTAACATGTTTGCCAAATAAATCTTAGGTTTATTTTTTGAGAGGAGTTATGCTGAAATGCCAATTCCTACATTTCATTTTGCATATCTTGCAAGGTTGTTTTAGCTCAAAGTCTCAATATTTAAAATAGTTCTGCCCCATTTGTTTCAACAGAAAAATTCACTTTTTTAAGTGAAATCTAAAGGAATTTAAATGACATTTTGTTTCCAGTAAAATTCAGAAGATTCATAACAATATCAAACTGTGAAAATTCATTCCTCAGAAGCATAAGTACTTTCCACAGCTGAACTGATACGCTTTAGAAAAGAATTGTAAACCCTGTTATATGTGTATTTGTAATATTACAAATTCAAAGAAAAAAATCAATCATCTATTTGGAAATGGAAATAGAATTATGGGACCCAAACCCAATTGATTTGTTTTAGAACAACACTCTATATTATGCCTATTTACTCCCAAATTCCTATTGCATTCTTTTATTTTTTATCTAGGTACAGCCTTTAAAATCACGAATAGTTTTATCTTGCTATTATCAATTAAGCACTTCTACTTATTAAGTAGGATGCTACTATTGCTAGGACAGAAATCACCTGGTAGTCACTAAGTAGTATATGATTGTAAATATTTTCTCGTAGAAGTCTAAAATATTCCTTACTGTCTTTGCAATCTCATAATCCACCCCTCCTCATTTTTTTGTTATAAAATCCTTTCCTGACATCTCTTCCTTCCATTATATAATCCCATCATATTACTATATTTCTGTTCCTTACAGAAATGTCAGGGCTGATCTCATCTAAGTTTAGATGTATATACGTGGAGCACCCAATCTAAGATCTTTTAATTTAATGAATAGACCTTTAAAGAAAAATTGTAGTTATCTGTAATGAGTGACACAAACAAAACTGATCTGACCTTGATTCTGGTAACATCTTTAATTTTCCTATGGCTCTGTGGTTCAATATCAGTATAAGGTACTTAAATATATCAATTGTTGAATTTTATAGTGTAGCTAAATTTGGGTATTATTAGGGAAAAAGGTAACACATAAATTCTCTGATGAGGCAAGGATTTCATAGATTATATTATTGGATTTAGATACTTAAATATTGAATAAAGTAGATATGTAGCTCCCAGGATCTGTTTCAGTGGCTTTTGTTATATAGTTGGACAGTTACAGTAAAGGGAAATCCATGATAATAGTAGGGTGTTAAAGAAAAGTCTGAACAAACTCCTGAGTTGTAGTGAAGATTCTGCCTTGACAAAACTCTATACTCGATTTAGTATAAACAAAAGGACAAACTCGTGCTGGATACAACTGTTTTTCACCCATCTGTGGCCCGTTGTCTCTAAATCAGAATATTATCTCAAGCAGTGTGGCATACAGTATCATTACGGTTTATACTGCACAAAGTCAAATTTAAAAATAGYACCAACAAGCTTAAACTGAAAGAAAAATCCTTCATATTTTTTAAGATAAAAATACTGTATTTTTTTCTTCTATGATTTCCATTTGATATAAGCGTGTCTTTCTACTTGTTATCTCTGTCTACATTGTGTTTTCAGATGTAATCTACTCAGCAATGGAAAACTTAATTATTCTTCAAGTGGCCCAAACAGGTCTTCTCCACATAATATTTTATCTTGTAATAGGTGTCATGAMACTCAACAGAAAGGAGTAATCGTATACAGGGGGAAATATTTGCTCAGATTAGCATGTATATGTCTTCTGCCTGGTGATCCATTTCTTTCTTATACTTTAATAACGTGTGTTTTTTTTTTTAATATTGTCTGTCACTCTATCACACACAGATAAAGGACTTTGCAATATCTGAGAGATTTTTACTGGTATAAAGTCATTTGAGTATTTTTTTTTCCTATCCATTATTTTTCATTTTGAAGGTGGCAGAAGTGTCCTCTTTTAGATCATAACTTCAAGCACATTGTTATTCAAACAGCAAGGCAAATAGCAACCCAGAGGTCTACTTCAGAGCAGTGTTCATTATCATCTTGCTCCGTACTATAAATTACGAGAATCGGTTTGTCAAAATCATATTCTATGTTCATATTAGAATGTTAAACCTACATGGTATTTGGCGAAGATCTATGTGACAGCGAAGAAAGGAAGAATATGGAGTGGTATGGAATATTGATAGTAATGAAAGTACACAAAAAAATAAGAAAAGATTTTACAGATAAAGACAGTCATATTAGAACCTGGAGAAAATATGGAAACCACAAGTGGAACATCAAATTTTTGTGGTACTTTGGGATTTCATACTGGAGGCAGCACAAGAACATAGTAAAAAACAAGCAGAATAAAATGGCATTATAAGAGCAAGCATCCTTCAAAAATAACATTAATCAAACGTACTAATACAGTTGGGGAAATGAAAACAATTTGCAGGAACTGATACTTCAGTCTTAAGTTGGACTCATTAGAGTGAGGCAGCATCCAAAAGTCCTATTCAGACTGTGATTTCATTGTGTGGTAAACATTCTTAAAGTAAATATTTACTGAAATTGAAAAAGCAAACTAATATAAAACAACACTAGAAAGAATATGAACAATAATTAGGAAATAACATGAAGATTATGAGGAGCAGGCAAATATAGTCTTTCAGTTCTACAGCCAAAATCCAGGATGGGTTCCTCAGTCTCAGTATATAGAAAAGTAAAAAAAGAATAGCTGGTCATTTTTCCCTAAAAAAAGAATAACTAGTCATTCTTCCTTCCTATATCTCTATAGAGTTTATCTTAAAAAGATTTTAATGATCTTTTCATCTATAGTGAATATACATTCCTGATATGCAAGATTGATTTTGCTGATAAAGCCAGTATGCTAATATGAAACCCAATATTTTAAATGTATAATTCTATTGTCAGTCAAAACAGAGGAAAACTATAAACATAGGTTTTGCTTTCAAAGAAAATGCAGTTTAATTATGAAAGGTGTTTTGCAATATAAAATATATAGGAAAATATCTAGCATCTATGTTTTTGAATCTCCTTTTGAATTACATAGTATCATCCACCCAGAAAAATATAGTTCCTTGTGGAGGAAAATAATAAAAACTAATATAAAAGAAATTAATGATTTTACTAAATGTTTATATTTGTATAATCTCTTTATAATTGAAAGCAATAAAACTCTCAGAACATTTTTTTCAATGGTTTTTACAATGTTTTGCAACAATAGACACTATAGAAAGGTCAGTTTTCTTTATTAATCTTATGGTTCCTCAGGATAAGATCATTGTTAACCCATTGATTTAATTGCTATTAACTTTTATTTCATATTCCTATTACAGATTATTTTTCTAACTTTTCATACATAGCTACAGTTATAAAACTCTTTTTTAAGCAAAATTAAAATTTGAAATGAAATTCATCATAATTTCTTCTACTAATGTTCATTATTGATTCTTGTCTCAAAATCTTCTTAAAAATCTATCAGGATAGAGACAATATTTATTTCTTCATTTTGATATCTGAAATCAAATACCTCATTCATCGATCTTAAACAAATATCCTAAATACTGAATCTCTGAAGAACTGCTTTTCCATAAAATATTGTTCACCATTATTATAATAAAAATTTTATTTGAACTAGAGAAATTTAAATAAGTAAATTTAAATAATAAATAACCTAAGAACTGTTTGTTCATTCCGTGAAACTTCTTCAGTGTTGTAAGATCTTTCAGGAAATGGTGGTAGGTACTTTCTTGATGTGTTAGGGACTTGTGGCATAAACCTTCTCTAAAGGACAGCCATACATAAGTTTAAGCTTATGTATATGATGCAGCTGTAGATTTTAGAAGCCCTCAGCACACAGCCAAAATTAACACCAGGCAATGGGGTGCTGCTTAGCTCATTTTATGAGTGGATGAAGCAAGGGATAGACTGACTCAGGAACAGTTTGCACAGACACGTGTACACACACACATGCACATGTTACAGCAGATTAGGGCAGAACAGCTCAGGGAATGCAGTTCTTGCCTCAGTGCCTAGCTCCAGCCATCAGCTCGGCCAGGATGCTGGTCCAGTGCTTCTACATCACATTGGACATCTGCACATTGTCATTTTCCCTCTAGTCTCTATACTGGGACAGCTGTAGCCTGACGGTGGCACAGGCCAACAAGTCAGTCCAGTCTGCACTTTCCCAGAAGTTTCTGTGTTTGCTCTCCTGTCACTTGTTACACCAAAGCTCAGAACAGGGCTCATGGCATTCAGTTATTTGCATTCTGCCATGTCTGCAATGGCTGTGGCTTGTTGAGCTCAGTCRCTCAACTCCTGATCAGAAGATTGTGATGCTCCTGTGCTGCCTACCAGTTGTTCAGGTTGGAATGAAGCCCTGTTCTCTCCACTTGCTCTCTCCTGCTTCAAAATATGGAGAGAAACCAACATTGACTAGTTGGACATAGGAGTAATGGTGGTAGGAAACTCATAATGGTGGTGATTGAAGCCCAATCACTGATTTTCAGATTGCATTTGCTGGGAAGGAGAGCTGATCATAACAGGATCGAAGCTAAGACACCTATTGATTAAACTAGTGCTGAAATAAAAACATTTGTATGGGTATCAGCTAACAATTAGTACAAATGAGGCAATCCATATTCCATTCCTAGAATCCTAGAAGCCGCAGATCCAGCCATTCTCACACATACAGACACATCATAGTTTTCACCGGATATAGATCAAATGGAGATGTAGTCAGAAGAAGGTATTGTAGTACACGAACAATTTTTTTTTTTTTCTCCTCACAACCTATACCACAGGTATAACAGGATTCTCTTTGCCTGGGTAAGGTTCTGTAAAAACATCCTTGTAGCCCAGCTTCTTATCTTCTTTCTTACTTTTCTGTATTCTGCCTCAAAAGCCTCAAAAGCCAAATTTGACTAGGGAGGATAAGTATGTGTTTCCTCAAGCGGCAACTTCGCAAATTTCAATTTTCACTTAGCAATTTATTTTGCTAAATCAATTAAGTAATTCACAATCCCTACTAAAAAACATCCCTTCACCCCCTCTACTAAAATGGTAGATATAGTTTGCCCTTACCCCGTTGTTATCTGCTTATACTCCTATAATATGTAGAGAGGTGTTGAATAGCTCAGGGTATTTTAGGCAGTGCAAACAGAAAAATTTTCAAGTGAGAAATGATTGTCTGAGTTATCTGTTTTACATAACAACTGCACAAAACTTGCAAAGGATTTGTCTCAAAATCTCTACATTTAAAAATACTTTAATGGAATGTTATGGAAGCCCAATGTCTCACTTTTGTGGATTTTTAAGCCAATTATTTTAATTTGATATTGATTATGGATCATAGGAATAGAGTTGCCATTAAATGTATTTATGAAGGATCTCTATTGATTTTCTCTGAGGCAGTGCTTCTGGTGGATCTGGCTTAATTAATGCTATATCCTAAAAGAAATATTTTATGCCTAAAAAACAGTTTTCATTTTCTTGTGGAAATTTATTTTCTAAAAAAAATAAAAAAGATTAATTTCAAAACCACTGAGGCTGTCAGACTTAGATGAATACGTTATCTTCAAATTAATGTGAAGTCCAACCTCTGCTGCCTAGTGGCTGGAGAAATAAAAGGTGGCTTGTATTGCTGAAGATGGAACATGAGATTTTCCAGAGGGCTGTTTGTTCAGTGTTTTACAATGTCTTATGAGACTTTTAAGTCTAAATGTTTTTAGAGTAGTGACATTAACACTTTCATATAGGATAAAATTCATAGTATTATGTCACAGCAGGCTACATAGTTGTTGAGACATTCTGATAAATAGCAAAAAAGTTTGGATGCCCTGAAATAGGATTTTTACCACTACCTTTGCTGCCAGTTCYTTTTAATTTCTACTTAGAAGTGCACAGGCAGATCATCAACTGGAATGCTGTGACC
The DNA here is from genome assembly GCF_003342845.1 of Nothoprocta perdicaria. Classification (NCBI taxonomy): domain Eukaryota; kingdom Metazoa; phylum Chordata; class Aves; order Tinamiformes; family Tinamidae; genus Nothoprocta; species Nothoprocta perdicaria. The sequence goes on from NW_020454494.1 coordinate 1,198,820, forward strand.
AGTCTGTGCTGCCACAAAAGCATCCACAGAAGGGCAATCGAGCATAATCGGAGCACTGCAAAACCTGACACATGAGCAGAGCCTGAAATATCTGGAGTTTATTAGTTCAGGGAAGGGAGTGGTACTGGGAGTGTAATAGCAGYCTTTATATATGTAAAAAGTTGCTGCAGACAATTAGGAAATAATCTAGTATCTTATTGAAAAAAARGAAGTAAAAGACTTATTCCGGTAATGAAAATTCACAGAATCACAGGATGGTTAAGGTTGGAAGGGACCTCTAGAGATGATCTAGTCCAACCTTCCTGCTCAAGCAGGGACACCTAGACAATTCCTAGACAATTCTTAGACAATTCCTGGTGTTTTAGGAAAAAAAAAAATCCACGTTTTATTAGCAGTGATAATAAAGTGCTGCAATAAGTTGTCCAGAACTTGTGGACTTGAAGTGATTGAATTTAGTGGACTGTTAAGCCTGAACCTGTTTGCCTATACTTATTCAGGTAACCCCATCTTGATTTCAAAGGAGATATGCCTAAATAGAGAAAGCAAGATCAAGACCTCAAAGGTTCATGGAAATGCTCAGTGTAGTCTGACATGATACATGAAATTGAAAACACAGCTTACCCATCCTGGGGTGACATACTCTTGTAATCATCAGTTTTCAGCTCCCCGGCTAGTATGTTTTATGTGAAAGAGGTTGGTGACTTCATTCTTCATAACTGCTTAAAAAAACCCCMAAAGAATAGAAAAGTATAGGGCATATGAAGTATTCTGCAAAAGTTACATTATGTACATGCTTCTGGTGGGTTGCAATGGTTGGAAGCTACTTCTGCGTTTGAGATGAAGAAATTTGCATAAGGCTATACCCAGAAGGTGTACACTGGGGGAGAAGAATAGTTTACTTGGAGAAGCAAAACGTAGAATCATAGAATGCCCAAGGTTGGAAGGGACCTCAGAGGTCATCGAGTCCAACCCCCCTGCACACGCAGGGTCACCTAGAGCACGTGGCACAGGGCTGCATCCAAGCGGGTTTTAAAGATCTCCAAAGAAGGAGACTCCACAACCTCTCTGGGCAGCCTGTTCCAGTGCTTTGTCACCCTCACA
>NW_020454494.1:1200750-1201751 GCF_003342845.1 Nothoprocta perdicaria
TGTGAGGGACAGTGTCAAAAGCCTTGCTCAAATCCAGATAAACCACATCTACCACTCTGCCCTCATCTATCCAGCTAGATATTCCTTCATAGAAGGTGATCAGGTTAGTCAAGCATGATTTCCCCTTGGTGAATCCATGCTGGCTCCTCCTGAGAGTATTTGAGAAAAATACAAAATTTGAGAAAATTTTGATGTTGATATCTTAGTATCTTCCATTTTAAAGTCTTACTGTATTCTTGATATCTCCACTGAAGCAGGAAGGAGAAAAGAATCTTGAGAGAGAAGGGAGATGTCCYTTAAAAATCAAATTTAAAGATTATTTATCACTTAAATGTCCTCTTACCAATAGACATGAATTCTGATAACCTAGTGATGGGTACCACAAAGTTATATAAGATAAACAACCAACCTCTTGAGGCCCTTCACTATATAAATGTAACTTTAGCACATTTCATGTTAGCTTTGTTCCTCACTTTAAAGCTATATTTACATTAGAAAGTGACTTCAGTTCTTCTGAAGTGTTACAGAGCTGAGGCAGCCTGGAGACAGGAGATTTCATGTAATCGAATATTTCTTTTACAGTTCAACATTTTTATCAGAAAGATTTATTACTCGCAGTGTGTTGAGTGTGTTGTAAAAATAAGGTGTTTCATAAGAAGCATTGTAAAATCCCATGTGATAGGGCATTCTTGAAGTGATAAGTATTCTTGGACTATGAAAATACTTGCTTATTTTGGAGCTGACCTCTATATACGAAGAGTAGAAAAGAAAATAAAGGTGCAACAGAAATTCTAAACAGTGTAAGATGAATTCTACTAAAATAAAATAAAATAAAATAAAATAAAATAAAATAAAATAAAATAAAATAAAATAAAATAAAATAAGGGAAGGGAACGGAAGGGAAGGGAAGGGAAGGGAAGGGAAGGGAAGGGAAGGGAAGGGGAGAAGAGAAGAGAAGAGAAGAGAAGAGAAGAGAAGAGAAGAGAAGAGAAGAGAAGAGA
>NW_020454494.1:1201781-1222199 GCF_003342845.1 Nothoprocta perdicaria
GAAGAGAAGAGAAGAGAAGAGAAGAGAAGAGAAGAGAAGAGAAGAGAAGAGAAGAGAAGAGAAGAGAAGAGAAGAGAAGATACGTCAGGTTTTCCCCCATCGTCTCCTTCCCCATTCCCAAAATCATATTCATGCCCTATATAGATACCACTGTGGAGAATATTCAGAAATAATAATAAAAAATTATCTGATAGAGAGAAAGGAACATTGCCTTTGCCTCAAGGATTTCTTATAGTTTTGAGTTTATTCTTAATGTTTTTCTTTTAGTGAGGAAATTTCAAGTGGTGAAATTGAATAAATTGAATATTGAATAAATTGAATTTTGAATATTGAAATTTGAATAAATTTTGTCGATCTATATGTCTATCAGTTCAATCTGAAAAAGAATAAAATGTAACATATAGTAAGAGTGCTAGCCATGCAATAGAAAGGATCTTTGCTTAATTATACTGCAGCCTATCATAAAAGACCTTTATATTTTTATTCACGGCTCTTGGATGATAAGCTACAGATAGGTCAAAGAGCTCATTCTGCATGCCCAGGAACTGTGCCCCTCTTTGCTATGAGGATCACCATCCTTCTCTTGTGACCTTATCCCAAGGTCCTAGGCTGAAAGTATAGCTGCCTCCGCATGGTTGAGTAACTTCTGGTGTCTGTGCTCAGCAGGCCAGTTAGCTCTGAGTACATTCCGATGCAGATATACCACCTTCACTCTCTCAGGAGAGAGATGCTCCTGCTAATGTGACATTAGAAATTTCTGAAAATAGATGGCTAATATAGAATGGAATTCAAAGATATATGAGTATAGAGTTACTCAATTCTCTTCTATATATAATTAGATATATGCATATATTTATGAAGTCTATAGAGATATCTGTATGATGTTCATCTAGTATAACACAGAGGAGAGGGAAAACAAAATGAGATGGAGACTCTTGAGTCTATTAAAATATTCCACAGTATCAAAGCTGTAGCCAAAAATAATTTACGCTACATGATGAGTCATGCATCCTGCCTCCCATCCCTGAGTAATGGCAGGATGTAGGCTGAACATGTACTACCTGCTTAATGAGGATTACAAAGAGATTCATTTAAAACAGTACCAGCTTGCTTCCAAAAATTTTGTAGCACATCAAATTAAAGCAGTCCGCCAGCGAGCACTACTGCTAGCCATGCCCTTCCATCCAGACACTGGTGCCTCCCCACCCTGCTGTATGCATCTCTGTWACTGCATGATTCCTGTGAATGTTTTACATTTAAGGGCTCAGCTGAGACAGGCTATGGTCTAATAACTGTGTGGTCACACAAAGAATAATATTAGAAAAGTCGTCTTCTATTAGTAGAGGGTCAGCTCAGAATAAATCTATTGTCATCACTGCTAATCAAAAGTGGAAACGGAGTAACACTGAAAACAGAGTCAGATTTTTTTCATAAAATGATTTGCTTTGACTCTGTGTATGTCCCCATTATAGTCTCTCCACAGCTGCTGACAGGAATACAAATACAGCATATCTGAAGACAAAATAAACTTAGCTCTGCTAAAACAGAATTGAGTAAACAACACCATTTTTGCACAGCAAAATCATAATGAGACACAAACACAGGAAAAGTAATTTTACAGTTACACAAAGGCATCAAAATATAACAAGGTTTAATGAAACAGATTTAAGACAGTCAGACAATTTAAATTCTGTATTGTAATGAGCCCATATAATAAGCATATCTTTGAATTGTATTATATTAATTTACAGTTGTATCCTTCACACCAAGACATGACAAAAGCTTCAGGATAAAGCAGCTGTTTTCAAATTTAAAGAAATTATTGCGATTTGTTTAATTAGCTATGTTGCTTGACTATGTACATAAGATTTACTGGAATGTTGACATGAGTGTTTCTCTGCTATATTGAAGAGTTATGTTTAATTATTAATAGGTATTTTTTCATATATGATCTATGAATAAGAGTGATATAGGTAAATTTAATCAAAAATATTTTATTATTAAAATAATTAGCAAGAAATAATATATTGCCATACTACTTACACAGAAATATTTGATCCTCCTCAAATTTTTCATTTATTTTAATTCATGAAATAGTTGGGAAAACTGTAATTTCTTGTGAATTGATTGAAAATCTAGAAGCAGAAAGGTATAATTTTGATAGAGATACATAAATATCTTTTAGTGCCTAAGAGGTAAAATCCTTTCTTCACCTACAGATCCTGGCATTATCTGTGAGGTCTCAATAATGTATTTCTATACTGTACATACATATGTTACTCAACTATTTATAATAAGTTACTTTTGGAAGGTTCAATGTACCGGATGACCAGGCACTGAGACGTGTCTTTTGATGTTGAAGACAGAGTCCTCTGATCCTCCATATCTAAGTGATCTCTTTTAGGTTTCCTCTAAAATATGAGAAAAAAAAACTGTAGGAAAATCATTCATGTCATTCTTTAATAGGTACTTGGAAAAGGCAACATGAGTCATCTCCCTGAGTTCCCAGTAACTACTGGACAGCTTAGATGAGGTGCTCCCTGTGACATGTTTTGAGCTAGTGTAAAATAATAAAGTATTGTCTTCTCAGACATTGAGACATATCCACTTAGGATATATTACGCCTGTGCACACATGATGTAACCTTCCCCTTACAACCTGCCTTCCTCTGTTTTTCATGTCCTCTAAAGGCTGTTAGTTCAGGGAGCGTGCTGTCTTCTGATTTCATACCAGGCTTTTGTGGATTCCATCAGCAGTGAACTCACAAAGAAAGAAATATCTGACCTTATGAATAAACATCTCTAAGTCCTTTCCTGAAAATGCAATAAAAACATTCTTATTTTATCAAATGATAAAATTAAATCAAATAATAATATATGAAGAGATACACTGTTTTAGAGTGTAAAGTGTGTCTTCCAGATAGAACTTTATCTCTAGAGCGTATCTCTATTAGAGATACACCTCCGATACATAAGTTGTGACAGTGCTAACACTCAACTTCTGTCATCAGCAATATAATTGTGTGTGCCATGCTAGGATCAATGCTATCACCTCTGTAACTGTTAGATATAAAAAGTGGTATTTTCCAATTTCATTGTGGTCTCTATGCTCTTTAATCATGATATAATTTTTTTTTTATATGACTGAAAAGTTTACTTCATGTTGCAAAACTTTCATTTTCTATGTCAGAACAATAATGCTGATTTAGCAAAATACTGTAATCGGCATAATCAGCTGTGATGTTTTTCCTTACATGGATAAAATATTCTCTTTATTATACTTCACAAATTAAGATGAAAACATTATGATTACCTAAGGCTCTTATGATTTTGACTAAATCTCCAATTGCATGTAATGTTGTGAAGGATATTAGAAGGTTAATAAAAAAGATTGCTTTGTTGAGTAGGGAAAAAATGTGTATCCAGTGGCTTAGAAAGCATTTATAGTAATTTATTACTAAGGAAAATCTTGTAGCAGTAGAAAATTGGTGAATAGTATTAAGAACAATGGTAAAAACATCCATTACATAAGGTTTTGAGAAATGTTAGTAAAACAGAAATATATTTATGTTCTATGAGACTCAGCTATCTGTGATCAATTATAAGATTTCCTACAATGAAAACTGTTATAGTATGCAGCATACAAGTGTTTAAAGTCATTTTTATGTTGTTTTTAAACCTGAGCAGTAACAGACTGAAAAGCTTTGCTCTATGAAGAGGCCATAGATAAAATTTGTAGTATGATCCTGAAAATATCTGTCTAAGGACCTGAAAAATAGCTGTTTTAAAATTATTTTCTTTATGGTGTCTCRCATTCTTTATTGCATTATACTTTTCCTTCTCCTCCATTATTGCTTTAATTGCCAGTAGTAGAAACATTGATGCAGATAACAGGCAACATTGTCAGACARAGTCCTTTATTTGTCATTTATTTTATGCCCAGATGTTTTAATCATCATTAGCCTTTTCCTTAAAAGTAAACCCAAGCGATCTCAAAAAAAATCTCTCTGACACCAGAAACTATAGCTGACGTAATTTTTGGATGTTTGGGCTAGTGAGATAAGATTGGAAAGGGACTTCAGAGGTCTGTAATCTAACCTCCTCCTCGACATAGGATCCGCTGTGGTCAGCTATTGGGCCAAATCAGAGCTTCATCCAATTGGGCCTTGAAAACCTTGAACTATGTAGACTGGATGTTTGGGAAACCTCCTCCACTGCTTATCTGTCCTCATGATGAAAAAGGTTTTTCCTCATTTCAGGTATTGCTGGCTTGTGTTCGGCTTGCTGACTCCCAGAGCTAGTTAATACCAAACTGGCATTGCTGCTGAAGGGATTCCTTTCCCAGGTGCAGGACTTTCCGCTTGCCTTACTGAACTTTGTGAGGTTCCCGATGATCCACTCCTCCAGTCTATGTAGATCCTCTATAAGAGCCTTGATCTCAGGCACATTGCCAATAATTTGGAATAACCTGCAAATCTCATAAAGTGCCCTCTGTCACTTGTTCCAGGAAGTGTCCTCCTCTTCCCTGSTGAAGATATTAATTGAAACAAGTCCCAGGACACACCTCTGCAGCACTCCACTTACTACCAGTCTCCAGGCAGACYATGACTCATTAAATGTGACCTTCTGAGCCTGATCATCTGAGTAGTCTTTTATTAACATAGATGTCCACCCATTCAGCTCATAGCATCCTAATTTACGTAATTTTCCATTGTCAAAAAAATAACTTCTGCATTATAGAGCACCTGTGAATGGTTTATGAATGATAAGAAAAAAAATCATTAATGTTTAGTTTGCAAAAATTGATGTAATTACATTTATAGAAATATTAAGTTCTTATATTGGCTTTGTGAGCCATAGGTAAAGGGCTAAGYTTTTTTATGATACTTTTGTTATGAATACATAGACTGAGATTTAGAGAGATTCTCAAATGTTCCCTAACTTCAACTCCAAGTGAAATCAAAACTGAGTGTGGGTTCATTTTGTTCAAAAGCCTTGACAGGTGGCTATTTGAATCTTTGAATGAATACAGAACACCTCTGAAACAGAAAGGATGGCATCTCAATTGTACTGTTATAATGACTTGAACTGTATATTCAGTGCAAAGGACTGAGATGAAAGTAAGTATTAGCTTTGTGGGAGCCAAGAGAGCCAAGACAGAACATATAACAACCTACCAATAGGATTAGGACATCAAGATGAGATGACCGTACATATATTAACTGATACGAAAGTGGAGACATGAGTTTAAGGACTTGTGGACTTTGGGAGAGGTTTAGCAACATTTCTGAGGACTTCACTATTGCTCAGCTATTAAAGAGGCTTTAGAAAGGGTATGAGAGAAAAATCACATTTGAAAATAAGACCTTGCATTTGTAATTACTGAAAAATTATAATGATAAATAGAGCAACATCTAAACACCTTTGAAAATCTCAGAATGTTTGTATTTGTTTGCTGACCAAAATATAAATGTGCATAACAATTGTACACAAGTTCCTTCCTGCACTGGTCATTTCTAGTCATGAGTTAAAAAATAAATTATGGAAAAAGGAATATTAGCTTGTTYTACTGTCAGATGCATAGCTCTAATATGAAGTGATGTGCATAACAGAGCAGAATGAATAGCCATTATATTTTGGGAACATTTTTGTTATAATTAATTTTTAAAACGATATTCCGAGTTTGTGTGACTGCACTATTCAGCCACAGAAGAGATATATCTCAAGTGGTAGTAACACTTTTTTTTTTTCCCCCTCAGCTTCTCCAGACAATATCTCTCAAGGGTGACCAGGAAGAACTGTCTTTGGGAATTTCAATCTTTGTGCCAATTTTGTCCTTAAACACACTATTTAGACTCACAAAAGTATGTTAATTACTGCCAGTCATGACAGTGTTTTTTTGTAACGTAGGCATCTGCCCATTAGGAACTGGATAGACCTCCAGCATATTACTTTTGAGTAGATAAGTAACCATTGGACGGCCAGAGCTTTCAGTCATCAGCCATCTSAGGTGAACTTGCAGAAACGGCCTGTGGGGTAGCAGGCTTTAGGATCATATAATTTTCAACATTTTAATATTTTAACATTTTAATGTATGGCTGCACTGATACTAACAAATTAATTAGCTTTTTATTTTTCATAACCTCAAGCTTATCCATGTTTTTATAGTGGAGGTGGTCTCACTGAGTCATCAGTGTCCTAATTTTCTCATCAAGAGAAATATGATGCTGTTTGTCCCTTCCTCCTTAATTTTTAGAAACTGCATGTCCTTTTTCTTTTTTTTTTCTTTTTTTTTTTCTTTGTGCAAACACAAAACTTTCTCTCTATTGGTTCTCTTTTTGTGCACAACACACCTTTCTCTCTATTGGTTCTCTTTCTTCTTAAAAAGTGTTTTAACAAGATAATACTCCTATAAGTGACCACCAGAAGACCTTTGTGATTTGTCTTTACAGCCTGGAGTACTTGTATAATCTTGTGTTTACACTCTTGCAAATCACGCTTTACTTTAGAATCAAGGATAATTTAATCTACACAGAGTAACTACTAGTTACACTTTAAGCTAAATCCAACCTAAACTCAAACTGATTGCTTAGACAATTGCTATTACAGCTAACACAAGCTAAGATCCACATAGACCAAATGAGTCCTAAGACCATGCACTGTCAAGTCAATACCAAGACTTGACCAAATCCAAGTCTTTTACAAATACTCCGTTCACTAGACTACGTATATGAACTCTGAAGTGACTCAGACTTTCCTTCACTCCTTTCTGAGCCCAAGCAAAATTTCATTCTTGCTTGGATTTTTGTCTGCAAGACATGTCTAAGTTCTCAGAATGAAGTGAATGTCCTATGTGACAGACAAATACCGTACACAAAAGATGTATTTTGCACTTAAACACTTCCATATTGTAAGAATGAAATCCTATTTTACTCTGTTCTGGTTTTTGTTATTGAAATGTTATACACAGATGTTTAGTTTCCAATGCAGTAATCTCTGGAAAACAGAGACAAGTATACTTGCCTTCGACAAGGCAAGTATAATAGGAATAAAATTTTAATTTTGCTTTATTCTTTTAATTAAGAGTTGTGCAAATTGTTCTGACAGCCCTCAACTTGGTTTGAAATTCTGTCATTGATGTGCAAATGAGAAACATATGAAAAATATGGTTTCAGTTCTATTAACTAGGTGTACACATCTCTGTTACTTGTCAAGGAACAGCAAAATAAATGACCCAGGGTGGATTGTAAATTCTGCTGAGATGAAGAGCGATAACTCATGCTCTGAATGTTTTGCACATTGCAGGAGGAGCAACAGTGAGTAGCAGGAAGGTAAAAAAGGGCCAGCTCATGGCAGTGATGAGATTTTGTGAGCTCTGCTACTGTTCAATGAGAATTGACTTTAGGTGATCTTTCATAGATCAACTTTTTCCCAGAATAAACAGAGAGGTATTGTAAGCTCTTGTTATGGACAGATACTACTATATGCCTGATCTTTCTTTGCTGATATCTGAATTATGAAGTGTTGTGAAATGGCTTGGATCAAAGGAACAAGTGTTGTTGGATAGGTGCAATTTAATTAAGAACTTGGAGTTTTAATTGTCTATCCATAGCAAAAAAACAAAACAAAACAAAACAAAAAAAACCCTAACCAAATAAGAGGCATAGTGATTCCATGTGGGGATTAATAGCATATTCCATGTGGGAATTAATAACATAATTCCATGTGGGTATGGGCGTGAAACTGAATTATCTTCAAGACAAACAGGGTGTGGATTCATGTCAGGTAGTACTCATCTAACTGAACTACAGTGGCTCCTCAGCTACCACGATCACCTCTGAAAACCCAGGCATTATATGCATTGATGTGGCAGGAATATTGCTCCTCTAGCTAACCTAGCTAATATGAAATAATAAATGTAGTGTTTTCTTTATTACTTCTTTGCATCCATGTTATTCAAATGAAAGAAATTTAATCTGAATTGTCTCAGTGCTGCTATAAACATGTTATGGAAAGTCTGTGCAAACAGCAGTTTAGAAGTAGAGTGTCTGATTCACAGCAGCAAAATACCAGGACTGCTGAAAGCAAGTCGAATGTACATTCAAATGAATTCTCAAGTTGGTGATTATTTCCTGCTGTGTACCTGCCTGAACAGAACAGCATTGTAACACCTGCACGGAAAATCTTGCAAAATAAAAAGTTTGCATCTGTCAGAACATTGGATCAGTGTCCCCCTATTACAATATACAATGTTAAAATTAAGCCCGGAGGCAACATGCAATGAAAACTTAGAAGGCTTTAGTTAAATTACTTGATTACTCCATCTGGACTTCAGCTGATGAAGTGCTCTGTTAAAACAGAAAATCTTTTTGTGTTTGCTGGCACCTAGAAGCCTAAAATGGAATTAAGTATTTTACAATATCCCTCCCAAAATATTTCTGACTGATGAAGTTTAAGCATAATACTTTTCTAGAGAGGAGTAACCATTATAGGATAGCATAAAGATGCTCTTTTAAGGCTGTATTCATAAAACAGTTTCCTATATCCAATTGTCAAACATTTAAAAATCTTTCATATAAAGTAATCATTTTAAAAAYTCATATGTCTTTTTAAGAATAAGATTTAAGATTTTAAGTTTCTGAGTTCATACAGTTCTGAACTCTCTTAGGAGGTCAGTGTTCATAAAAATATATAAATAAACAAGTAAATAAATAATGTAGTCTCTCTTCCTGCAAAGAGAAGCTTAACAATGTTTTACTAGCTCAGAAAACAGAAGGCAAATTTTATTGCAAGTTAATTATGGAGTATTTTGGATCCTGGTAATAATCTTTGAACAGCTGGATCTGAACGTACAGGCCGTGATGCCATTATACAGAAAACACAGACACCAAATTCTCACTTAATAAAACTTGATATTCCTAAAATTTTGCCCATTTACTTTAGCAGCTAATTTTGTCCAGTTTATAGACATTGGTGAAGCAGGAGATAAAGAAACATGTTATTGCCTTCTCAGGTCTCTTTAAGCGATAAGAATTTCAGAGATCCCATTGCTCATGTTTGCACATACACTGTGGAGTTCTGTATTATACAACACAGACATGGCTATGTTGATTTGTATATTATCTAACATAGACAATGGCAAAGAAATATTATTCTGCAAGTGTCAATTTATTTCACCAATACTCTGACCAAATGCATCAAACGAACTGTGTTTCAATTGCTTTCTTAATGGATATTTTAATATTTCTCATAGACATTACATTTTTCATGTAATATTTTTAATATTACCACTGATATTTTAAAATATGTGAAATTTAAAAGTTAGAATTTTCATAAAACATTCAGACCAGATTTTCCTACTAATTCTACTTATTCTATGAATTCTACTAATTATACTTCAGCTTTTCAAAGGCTTATGTGAGAGTTCTAAATATTGGATTCTTTGAAGAAAAGTAGATCAAGGTATTTAGGGGTTTGCCCTCAGGTTTAAAATACATACAACTACATACAAGGGTGTGATTTTTTTCCCCTCCTGACTGTTTAAAAATTTTTATAGTTTTGTTGCATATGAATTAGATTTATACACTCTTATATAGTCATGGATGTATTATATATCTTTACACTGAAAAGTGCTATTTTGTAGTGGTGGATTTGTTCTGTAGAATCATAGAATCATAGAATGCCAAAGGTTGGAAGGGACCTCAGAGGTCATCGAGTCCAACCCCCCTGCTCAYGCAGGGTCACCTAGAGCACGTGGCACAGGGCTGCATCCAAGCGGGTTTTAAAGATCTCCAAAGAAGGAGACTCCACAACCTCTCTGGGCAGCCTGTGCCAGTGCTTTGTCACCCTCACAGTGAAGAAATGCTTCCTTAAGTTCCTGTGGAACTTCCGATGCTTCAGTTTGAAGCCATTTCCTCTAGTCCTATCCCTGCCCACCAGTGAAAAGAGGCCGCCCCCCTCCTCCTCACTGCCTCCCTTGAGGTATTTATACACGCTGATCAGGTCCCCCCTCAGCCTCCTCTTCCCCAGGCTGAACAGACCCAGCTCTCTCAGCCTTTGCTCACAGGGCAGATGTTCCAGGCCTCTGATCATCCTCGTAGCCCTAACATAGAGGAGTAGTACTTGTGAAAATGTATCAAATGTGACTCCTATCTCTTTTCTTTCATCTCTTGCCTTAAAAATATGCAATACTTACACTTAATATATCATAGTGAATAAAGTAGAAAGTTTTGTACCAGCACTAAGCACATACTTCTCCCATTTGGAAATAGCTATCTAAAACAGGGAGTTTGAATCTCTCTCTGACTTGTCCTATCTCTTTCTGACAAAGACAGAATTACCTTAAAAGACCAGCAGAAATATAGATGACTCATTTTAGAAATATTTTTGAGAGAAATTAATTATTTAATGGCAATTTGTACATCAAACAAGAAATCACATACATTTTCATTTTTGACTCTAAATAATAGAGCATATTGTAAACTCTTAAATATTGGTGAAGCAAATCATATTCAAAGGAAAAATTCTCCTTTGCTGTATCTATGGAATGTGACTAACTAGGTTATCATTGGTCTAAGCTGTAATAGTAGTAATTATTTTTATTTAGTATGTTGATTTTGCAGCAATATTTTTTTATAAGAATGTCTATTATTGATTTTCTCACTTGCTAAAGTTGAAATTGGTATTTGATACTTTTTGTTTAATTTGTTTACCACATCATTCTTTACCAATCCATGGTAAAGAATGTCCACTGTCCCCAGTAGGAACACTGCAGCTACTGGACTGACTGCAAATGTTCCAGGAAGGACATATTAATCACTTTTAGTATTTATTAAGCCCTTCTTTTTCTTTGGCGACATTAGTTTTTGACATAATTTATCTCAACCATAGCGATTCAAACTACCCTTATGCGTTATTAATGCCAAGAAATGTTCTCATGTTTCTCTCATCTGCTGTGGTAGACAGTAACCTCTGGAAGAAGGATAACATGATAACATAAGGCAAAAGGGTTAAGTACTTTGACCACTATATTTTCAAAATGGCTGAATGTTCAAATCCAGTTGTTCTCACAGACAATTTCAGCTCTCTGAATCACTCTGTGACAGATTGAATAATTACTGAAATAAAATCTTCTTCTGTAAGCAGAGTATATGTAAACAATTTGCAATAACCATTTTGCATTCTGCATTCCATATTCACTACTAATGCTGAGACAGAAGGCATTGTTTTTATTATGTTGTTGGAATTTTTTCAAGCTTTTGGGATTTTTAAAATAGCAAAAGAAGAACACTTTTAAGCATATGCACTAATATAGAGTGCACTTTAATGAATATTCATAATACCTTTCTATGAGATGTCTAGAACAAATATTCCCTGATTTCAATGTTTTGTAAAGACAATCAAAGAGATTTAGATGCCATCAAGCAGAGTATGTAGCATTTGTTCTCTATAAATGTCAACAATACATTCATTGCTATATTTGACTGCCAATTATTATATGATTTCAGGATTTCAGCTGAAGTGTTTGATAATAGTTTTCTGAGTTTGTCCTCAACGGATTTTTTTTTATAAATTATTTTGGTTTGGTTTAAACTGTTTTGATTTATTTGTAGTCACGGAAATTTCATATTATTGTTTATTTTTATTAATTCATGTTTATTCATATTTATTTATGAATCTAGTTCACTAGAATAATTATTTTAAAAAGTATAAACAAAATATGAATAATCATATACAGGCATGAAGGGCTTAGGAAAGGAAGATGTCTTCCATAAATTTCAGAACTATTACTGTGYGTACTTAATTGCCACTTTTGTAAAAAGTAGAAGGATTTGAAATCCAATTGCTCGGATTTTTTCAAACTTACACACCACCGAAGCTAAAAGATTTTATTTCTGAATGAACTTCATAGTTATCCAAGTAAGAAAAGAAAGAGAATCTTAAGCAATTCTTGGCAAGAAGGAAATGAATAATGATTTTTTTTCATGACTTCAGGCTAGCTGCAATGTTTTCATTCAATTTCAGCAAATCCTTAAAATGAATTTTCCCTAGGGTTCCTAATTTCAGCCTGAAGGCAAAACTTCCACTAAGAAAACTACAGAATCGTTTTTGAAAAATACTGTAAACTTTCTTTACTCTTGCTTCTAGGAAGGAATATATATGTATCTAGTTCTTTCTATGTATCTAGGTCTTTCTCTGCATATGCATGGTAACCTATTTTTATAAGAATTTTAGTGACAAAAATAACTCTGCAACTAATTTATTTCATCTTCATTTTTTTTTATATTGGAATTTCATTCCAATATCGCTGTTTTTAGACTTCCTTACTACATTATTCTTTCTACTGTTCAATATGGACACAGAGAAGAGATTTTTCCCTTATCGCTGAATCTGGTTTTGTGTCTGAAGACAATTGCACTGTGTCTTATATTTCTTGAAAAATACTGCCAAAAATCTTGCACCCCTTTAGCTCAGTGAATAAATGAGGATCAGGCTACAGCATGTGTTCTGTGTGCTCTATTCCTGTTACTCCATGCAGGCATAAATCTTTTTATATTTTTACTTTGAGAACAGCATGACATTATCATCCTGCCTTCAGCTTGTGGCTTCATCCTCCCCTCAGGACTTTGTGTGTGTGTAGCAGTGTATCATTGCATAATTTTAATTTTATTTATCACCAATGAATAACAAATTGAATACGACAATATTGAACAATATTGGACCTAGGTCATACCCCTTGAAATCCCTGTTAGACGCAGTCTTCATTATGACAGTGAAACATTAAATTTATTTCTATTCTATATTATTTTGGGGTAGATTATCTCTCCCGAGCCTGATTATGAGAATGTTTGCCAATGCGTTGCTAAGGTCAGGATATATGTAATCTGTTTCTTGTCTTCAGTTCAGAATACCTGTTACTGTCTACAGAGAACAAATATATTTTAGTTTGACACATCCATCCTTGAGAAATACATATCAGTTGTCATTCATCTCTTTGTTTTCTTACAGTTGTCACTAGTAGTTATTACAGTTTCTAATTGCAGTAAGGCTATGTTTTGAAAAATTGATGTAAAAAAGAGCAATAGATATATTAGCCTTGGCATTAGCTATGGTTAGTTTTACCACTCTTCTGAATAGCCAGCCCTTTCTTCTTTTTTTTTTTTTTTTTTTTTTTTTTTTTCTCTTATCACTAATACGCTTGAAATTCCCATTGCCCTTTGCTAATTGTGACTCATTTTTTTCGCCCCTGTGATTTTCATTTTGTCCCTGTATTCTCATGCTATACTTTCATGTTCATGCTTATTAGTGTGGCCTAGTTTCAACTTCCTTTTTGCTCATTTCTCCTCTGAAATCCTTGAAGTGTTCTTCATTTAAACAAGTAGGTTCCTTACAATATTTTTTCTCTCTCCTCTGCAGGGGGGTAGTTTGTACTTGAGCCTTTTATGTATTCCTTTAAAGAGCTGCCAGCTTTTTAAAATATTTTTTCTGCTTAGGCTAGCCTCTCAGGATATCCAGCTCACTGATTCTCTCAGTTTACTGAAATCTGTTTTCTTGAAATTTGTTTGTTTTGCTTTGTACTTCTATCCTACACAAATAAATAAATAAATAAATAAATAAATAAATAAATAAATAAATAGATAAATAAATGTTCTTCCTTCAGTCTTAACATTCAGCAATTCCCCACTTTTAAAAGGAAGGAAAATCTGGAAGGTTTTGTCCTTTATCTTTATCCCTTTTGCTGTATCTACCAGCAATGTTCACGAGCCTGCTCCAAGCACGTCAGGCATGACTTTTTTTTTTTTTTTTTTTTTTTTCAGATGGATGTCAAGTAAGCTGAGATGGTGACTGCCAATTCAATATAAAAAGGCTCACTCCTGATTGTCTGTGTTTAAGAGAAACCTATATCTGACTGTGTTGTTAGATGGAGACATAGTGTTATAYTTCTAAGCATGACTGAAGTATATTTCCGTGTGCTAACTCCTTCTACATTCCAAACTTCAGAATTGTCTATAATGAACAAGAAGGCATTGTTTTGCCTATTTCATTTGCTTATCCATTTTGAACATTATATGCTTTTCTAGTAATGTTCCAGTCATGTAAATTATCTCAGTATTTGGCATAATCAATTTTGTTAGAAATGGATCTTAGCTCTGTTTCAAATTCTTCGGTTTCCTCTTTACAATTCATGTCCTATAATTCAGTAATTTATAATGGCTAGTGAACAAGACTATGACTTCTTTCTCCTCACTGCTTCCTTATGTCTTATTGTTACATTTGCTTATATTGATGACAATTGTGAACCTAAATGAGGCCTATTCTACTTCTCATAATCCAAATATGAGATGCTGTTGAGACTTTTTCAGGTTTATGACCTTTATCTGTGTGTTCATATAATCACTAATAGCAGATCTGAGAATGTTCCAAAATACTTCAAGATAGCAACAGGTTAAGAAAGAGATGATGAATAGAGAGGGACAAACACCATTCCTATACAGTTCTATATGGAAAATCCTCCAAGTGGGAGAGAATCCAAACATTTTCTTGGCTTTTTGGAACATCTTTCTCTTGGGATAAACCTGATATCACTAAGTTGCCTTCTTGTAACAATAAAGACGTATATCACATATATATCACATATTATATGAATAATAAAGCTACCAGCAAATTCACATTCATATAAAAGCAGCATTACACTCTACTTCAATGGAAAACTGCCTTTTTGGTGCACCTTACTAAAGATTTCAAGAAATGATACATATACCTTTGTAATTTCTATTAAGTAACCATTGTAGAAGATGCACCAACATAAAAATTTGCTGATAAATATCCTAAGGGAAGTAACTATTTATTTGATAATAAATACTACATATGACCTACTGTCTAAATAATGTTTGTAACTAACTCTCTGAACTATTTAAGTAATAGGTGTAACAAAACCCTTAAGGATACTTCATAACTAGTTTTGAGTTTTAGCTAGGTGGGAAATATGACTCATATACTACACTGTGATTTGTTTAATTGAAAATAAAAAAGGCATTTTTTTTCAGAGTAGCTAGCTTTTGTATGCTTTCAAGAACTTCAAAAAAGTGTGGGTTGCTATACAGACTACAAATTTGAGTTTATGTTTTGAATTCATCCAACTGTCACTGAATTTTGTGAAAAAAGTGATAACTTTTCTAACTTACTAATGAATTCCTATAAACTGTTAATTAAGCATATAAATCATAGCAAACCATTTGAATTTGTTGATACGTCACTGCTTTGGAGTTATGCTCTTATTGATCTGAAAATTAAAAACTGTGACGGTGACTTTCACACCTCCTTATTGTTACTTCATAATACTAATGAACTCTCTACAGCTACATATTTAGTACTTTACTGTATTACTGTATTTGTTGCTGTACACTCCAGCAGATTGAGGAAAGTCACTGAGTTTGGAATTCACTTTCCTGTACTATGTAAATGTATGACTCAGAGTCTTGGCCATTGGTAAGGTCATTTTTATGGAGAGGTGGCAGAAAAAGACATCAAAAAGGTAATTCATCACATCTCATAATATATGCTTAAAATAGATAAAATTGTCTTCTGGAGAAGATTCTTTCTGCAATGAGTTTTGAGAGAGCCTAAGCTATGAGTATAAATTTAGTACATTCAGACATCCTTCAGTCCAATTTCATTCCTCTCTCATGTCTAGTGAGTTTACTTTCTAGTGCATTTGAGTCCTGACTAGAATATCTGCTGCCTACTGCTCTCAGCAGTTCCTCAGGCACCAAGTTCTCTGCTGTGACTCTGCTTCTTTCTTGCTCTGCACTGCAGTGCTTGGAAATCCCTTTCTCTGTGCATGCTCTTCAAGGCAGGAATAAACTCCTCCTCCTCCTCCTTTAACAGAGGAACGTTTGACCCATTTACCTTTACAAAGGAAGATAACATGTAAAGTGAGAACAGACAGACACCAAAAAAATATTGTCATGCACAGTAAGAAGAAAGAGAGATAAAGACTCTTTCCACAGCAGTTTTTAATGGAGAAAATGCAGTTGCAACACTATATCAGAGCTGACTTTCAGGTACACATCCGCAGTCTRCTGATGATCAGTTTTTCCAACCTGAACCAGAATGAAATCTTATGTAAATAAAAATAT
This sequence comes from Nothoprocta perdicaria, assembly GCF_003342845.1. Lineage (NCBI taxonomy): Eukaryota > Metazoa > Chordata > Aves > Tinamiformes > Tinamidae > Nothoprocta > Nothoprocta perdicaria. The sequence goes on from NW_020454494.1 coordinate 1,217,920, forward strand.
TTTTACAAGAAGTTTTTGTGTTTAATAAGTCATAGATTTCCTACATGCTTCTTCCATTCATCATCTCATTTCATAAAAAAAAAAAATCATAGAGATCAGGGGAGGTTATTGATTGCTAGAGAAAGGCAAATGTTTTGAACACTTTTGAAACAGGCTACAGGGCAGATGAAGGAAGTAACRGGTTGATTGATCAGTCTTCCTTCAGGCCCTGAGAAAATCCTGGTGTGAGTCTTGTGAAAGAAAAATAGTATTGATGAACATACAAATGTAACAACTTTTTTCAATCTGTACCATTTTTTTTGTTGAATCATACCAGAAAGTTTTACCAAAGCCATGGGTAAAACCAAGTATTTATAAACCTKATTAAGAGTCTAAATCATGGCACAGTATCATCAGGAGGAATCATTAAACAGATGTTCTAGTGTTACCCAAATCTGATTACTCTTTACACCCTCATTTTGGACTATTAAATGTCACAGGCACCCTAAATTAATACAAATAGAGAGGCATCTCCTGCCTAAACATTCCTTAGCCTCCTGCAGACAACGAATGGAAATGTGGGTTTAAGCATCATCAGCTTGTGAAAGGAATTTGATGCATTCTATAGAGGGACTCACATCTGCCTACACCAACCTCCTGGTTTGAACATGATAATGTCAGTTAACCAGAATGCTTTATAGGTATAATCATATGAAAACAGGGGTTATTACAGAAGGGAAGGGTGCTCTACCAGGACGAAACCTATGTATTTTTTCATTCACYTTGCCCAGTAACAACCTCATACTTGCTGCAGATGTCTAAGAAATAGGTGTCTCATATTTGATTTCCTCTTAAGTTTAACAAGATTCTTTCCTATTACTTAAGATTCAAGGTATAAAATAGCAAAGAGAATAAATGGGCTGTACAGCAAAGCATGTAGGAAGGAAACACAGGTCTTCTCCTGGAACTTGTTTATGAGTGTTAAAAAAGCATAAAACCAAAAAGACCCAAAACAAAACAAACAAACAAACAAACAAACATAGTGACTCTGGGAATTAAAAAGCAACATGTTTTTCAGTCAAAGACCTGATAAACTCATTGTGAATTTTCAGAGCCTATTTAGGACAGTGATGTTGCTAAATCCTTCATAAAATGCAGCTGTGCTGACTTTGTTTTAAATGATTACTACAGGTGATACTTACCTTTTACACGGTAGCCTATTCTTCACAGCCAAAAAGCATTTCCAGGAAGAGGTCAACTATCTGCAAGTGCTGAAGAGTATTCCAACTTTGACTTTCTTCTGTAGGTTTTGAATTAGGGGATAAGGAGATTGTAAGCATTCAGTGAGAGGAAGAAATTAGCACCAAATATCCCTTGTTGCTTGAATGTCAGACACATATGAAAGAACTGATGTAACAGACTGTTTTTTTTGCTGTTAGAAAGAGTTAGATTTGCTTTGTTTCTTAAAGATTTTTGCACTTATCCTCTGGATCCCAAGTGACCAGATAAGTGCTTAAACTCCAGGGTGTAACTGCTGATGTTGCTCTGTACTTGATGTGTCTCATAGTACTCACAATTCATATTCAGTGTACAGGATGTTCATAACTTCAGTGGGAACCCCTATCTGCCTTCAGACATAATGGGAGCCTCATGCTTGCCCTGGGACCTTGGCTTCCATGTGGTGGCAGTGCCAAATGTCACCTGCCAAAAGATCTTTGAGAATTTTACCTGATGGTTTTATGGAGAAGTTAAGTGTAGCAGGACTATCAATATCCAGTATTGATCTCTAATAGCAGTTGCTTTTTATTCACTGTCTCATGGGTGTTCCTAGAACAGATTTTCCATCATCCATTTCTATTTCTGAKGTGAAAAAAGAAACATTATATTTCTGCACTTTCTATATGCCCAACAGCATGCTATGCATTTTATATATGCTATAATAGATAACCAATGAGTAGTGTATGATCAAAAAATGATGGATAAATTTGCAGTATAGGGCCTTGGAGAAAATATGTGTGAATAAGAGCCAGAAACTAAAATGTGAAATGCATACTGATTTTATTTTATTTTATTTTATTTTATTTTATTTTATTTTATTTTATTTTATTTTATTTTATTTTATTTTATTTTTGCTATGATTTAGGAATGGAGAAACAAAGGAGGAAGGGATATATGTGTTGGTCTTTCTTCCAGGTCATAAGTAAATTTATGTATAAGTAAATTAGGTCTCAAGCAGCAGACAGAGATAACATTTCCTCAGCATTACTACTGAGCGATATGTACCATGAGGGGTATATCTCCACTGCTAAGAATACACTTTTCTTCCCACTGTTAATTCAGTTTTGATTTTGGTCTGAAGAGGCCAAGCTGGGGAACATCTCATCTTAGGATGAAATTATCTGAAGATGCCACTTTCGGATTTATTTTGGTGTGTGTGTGGCTGCAGGGCAAAACCCTTAGCAAACAAATAGTTCAATGAAAGAGAATATTTAAAACCACTCCCATTGGCTCCATTAGAGTCAGAATTGCACTAGCAACTTTTTAGATATGCCAAAGTAATTTATAATTTATAGGTCATTTTTATTTTGTGTTGTTCCCTGAAAAATGTAAGCCATTTCTTTATGATAAACTCTTAACTAGACTTTACCTCATATCTTTAGCAATTTTAGTCTCTCCTTGCAATTTCTTAATGGCACATAAAGATTTTCTGTGATCTCTGACAAAAATTTCTGAGAACATCACTCTCTGCTTGAACTGTAGATTATTCCCCAAAACAATGTTTTCCACCTTTCTACTTTTGATCCAACTTAAAGTGAGCTGAAGGTATCTATAAGTTTTTTTCCCCTCTTTTTAATTACAAAAACATATTTTGATTTATAAATTAAATGAATTGTTTCAAGTGGGGTTTTAGTAGTTCTCCAAAGAAAAGTTAATTAAGATAGTACATTAATAAAAAAATACTTATTTCACAGTTGATGAACTAAGTAGTCAAAGTTTTGTGATAAGAAAAAAAAAAAAAAGAATATATATTAAGGGGGGGTGGGGAGAGAAAAAGGCCCAGCAAAAGGTAATCTACTTCTGCTCATTTTAGCCAATATATCATATATGGAAAATTTAGAAGAAAAGACCTTAAATAAAAATGTAAACTTATTATAGATATGGTAGGCTAATGTTGAAATTATAATAAAAACAGAGAAATTATTGGAGCAGTTAAAATGACTGAATTAAACCATTAGTCATTATGAAGCCAGAAATAAAAGAACAGATTGTTCTATCAATGTTAAATTGTTAGTTTACTATTTTTCACARTCCATGGAAAATTTCTTCATGATGACTTCCTTATCCATTCCTTTGTTTATCTAGCTTTTTCAACTCTGCAATGAAAATCTTGCATCTAGCATTCTGGCTGCAGTCAAGTTATTAAAAATAAATTAGTACATTTAAGCTTCCTTCAATAACATCAAGGTCCCCTAACAGCAAAGAAACAGAAAAAAAAATTATTCAATACACAATATCCATAGAGTTTTGCTGTTATGCCTGAATTAATTGTTGTGTTTTTGCGAACATAGAAAAAATGACTGATTGCAAGGCATATCTTGAAAAGAGTATCAGACACTGAATGTCATGAAACAAGACAGGAAATTATACCAAAGATAGTGAAGCAATAATAAAATGATTCTAACTACTTTTGTATGTACTGGTCAGCTTTGCCTCATACCAGAGTTAAAGAGACATACCAGAGGGTGAAAGACTGCTAAGTCTCTTATACATGTGAGACTCCAGCTATTATAGATCTAAACTCTATAATAGCAATCTGACACCACCACCAATAGCCAGTAAGATCATAGCATGCGCACATAATATGCTCATAAGGAAAAGCATTATTTAGCRAATGATACACTTAACCTGCAGAAAGAGGCAGCAGGCTTTTTTACTGTACCAATATAACTTAAATCTTGAAATGATAAAGACATGGAAGAAATTGCCGGGCTGCCATCTAAAAGAAATGAGGYCAGACTTTAAGCAGTCTATAAATAAAAACAGTCATCCTTTCTATACATTTTTATGATCATCTGGTTACATCTTATGTCATCTGGAACACTGTTAGATTTCAAGCTTCTTATTACAAACCATGGGCAACCAGTTTTGTTTCTGTGAGTTATCCTTCTGCTTTCCTCAGCTAGCCCAGATATATCAGAATAAGGTCTCAGGTAACCAGTCTTACAGAATATTTATTTAAGGTTGGAAGGGACCTCTACAGATCATCTAGTCCAACCTTCCTGCTCAAGCAGGCACACCTA
>NW_020454494.1:1225134-1271203 GCF_003342845.1 Nothoprocta perdicaria
GGATACCCCCTTCCCCCCTCGAATCTAGTTTAAAGCCCTCGTGATGAGCCCAGCTAGCTCCTGACCCAGGGCCCTCTTCCCCCTTTGAGAAAGGTGGACCCCATTGGGTGCCATCATGCCTGGTGCCATGTAAGACCTCCTGTTACCAAAGAARCCAAAGTTATGGCGATGACACCAGTCAYCAGTCTTCACCCAAGCCTTAACCTTCCCTAAACAATGTCAGTGTGTGTACTGTGAGCAGATAGCTGTAAACAATCTCTAGAAAAACAGGAGCTGAAAGCATCCTGAAAGCGCATCTAGAGAGCAGGATTTAAAATGTATTATTTCAAAATATCCCTTTGATTTTATGAAATTCAGCTCATTATTTCTGAAGAATTATATTTCATAAGAGCAGGTGTGTGCTATCAGCATCCTGAGACATATGTGCATACATATGAATGAAGCTAAAGAGAAAAGAAGTGAGATCATCACAAGCCATGGAATCAACCATATGTGTAGTAGACACAAAATGAATTTTTATCTAGTATCTCAATTTGGAAGGAGCTGAAAGGAAAATCTATAACTGTAAAATATTGTATACTAGTACACCAACTTACAGTATATAGTTGTTTTATTACAGAAATTTTTAGTCTATCAAATTTTTGGTCAATATAAGAAAAAAAGCTGTTCTAATTATTTTAAACATAATAACTTTTTAAACTTAATAACATTTATTTTCTTACATATAACATGTAAATATATTGCTGTTTCTGAGTTATACATCTAGTGATTAGTATCTGTCCCTCTTGAATTTATCAGATTCTTTTCTTAGGTGTCATATGTATTTTAGAGTGTTAGTCCCACAAAATATGAACCTGATCCAAAGCTCTCTGAAGACAGCATGACCCTGATGACAACRTAATCTCATTTCTACACTTTTGTTCTACTCACTGAACATAATAGCAAAAGAATGGTGAAAGAACAGGATGAAGGCAAGGACAAAAAGATTATGTGGGYGCTTGGGAGGTTAATACATGTGGTTCTGCTCTTTTTTTTCATAAGCTAATTCATAATTATTTTCTTCAATTAGATGAAATCAGTTAAAAGGCTCAGCTAATCAATTACTGAAGAAAACTTAAATAGAAAAAAAAAAAAAAAAAGCCCTAAGGACCTTAATTTCACATTACTTAACAAGTTAAACAAAGACAAATGAATGCTAGTCATGTCTTATGTGTTTAAAAAAAATCTGTTCCTTTTTAAAAATGTATCTGTCCAAACTAGACATTTTCTAGCATCACAACTTAATTCCGTGATGAACTGTTGGAAGACTGTTTCTGGTACTCAGGCATCTGAAAGATGCAATTTCCCACAGTCCTGTCAAGTTCTAATGATAGCATTGCACAATGTTCAAAATTAAGTGGTCTTGAAGACTTAAAGCCAGCGCTAATCGCACAGTATTTTTGAGTATATTTGTCATTGACAGGAGTATTCTAGAGAAGAGTTGTTTTTTTTTTATTGGTAGGAAGGTCATGCCCAAAAGATGACTACAGCAGGTTTTTGTGCTCTTGGACTTTTGCCCTTGTCTGCTGGCAGGACTCAAGTTCACAGAAGTAAAAGCAGAACATAAGGAGATCAGAAAGAGTTATCAAGTTATTAGAAAGGTTAAAAAAAAAAAAAAAAAGAGAGAGAGATCTGAGATTATTTGTATATATACCAGTTAAAGCCAGAGGAAATCAGCTGAACATCTTACCTTATCTCCTTTATAATGGTCTTCCAGATTGCATTAGATTGCTTCTGTATGGCTCACAGTAAAATAAGTTGCTCTTCTGAAGCATATTTTACCTGGAAGGTTATCTGTTTTATGATGCAGGTATTTATTAATAGTGTCTGCTTTCATTAGTACTCTTTTGCAATTGCTGATTACCTCTTTCTTGAAAAAYTATGTCTTATTTCAATTAGCATATCTTCAAATCAGATTTGTTACTTCCTGCTATAGCTTTCTCTACTGGAGCAACCAAGAATATGCAGGAACTTGGTTTGTTCTCTCTTGGAAGATGTTATACATTTTAAAAAAGATTTTCCCCAACTTTCCTTCAATAAGACAAGCAGAGGAGTCTCTAAGATTTACATAGTAGGGCATACACAGAAACAACAGAAACGTTGTTAGGAGCTCTTGGTGAATTGTCTTTTCATTACAACCAAGAGATCTACAGAGACACTTTTTTTATGAATTTGGAGATTCCTATCTGAATTCCTGTGCATTTTGCCATATTAAATGTACGTTATCCTCATTGCTATTAAAATCTGATAAGAAATCACTATTGAATTCTGATGAAGACTGTGATATCCAAAGAATCTTGTCAGTAGTCCTTTCATATTTATTTCAGATAATTGATTAGAATGATGAATATAAGATAGAATTAATGCCGATCCCTGTGGAACTCTCGTAGTACTTCCATTCATATTGACTCYGTTTGATAACTACTTTGAGATATTTGATTGGTAACCAGGTCCATATAAAATGCTCTTTACTGCAGTCATTTTAGGAAACAAACTTTCTTATCCTTAAGGAAATGAGCTCATCTGGCACAGGATGCATGTGTTTTGTTCCTATGTGCTTGTTTCATTTTGTCTTAAACCCTATATTATTAACCCCCTTTTACAAATCTAATATTCAGTAAAATAGTCTATCCTTATTTGAAAGAATATGCTGTGGAGTTGCAGCCTATCATTGTGGCCTGAAGCACTGGTTTGCATGTAATATCACATCATTTTTTTTCACTACTGTCTATCTTATTTTTTCTCAATTTAATACAAATTGCTGTGATAATATACACTGCTCTTTTTCCCCTTACTATATTAAACCAAWCTGCAGTTTGCTGGCATATAAGGTAGTTTATAAAGCACATCAAGAAAAACCTGTATTAGTCAAATCTGTGATTGCATAAAATAATGAAATTTGAGGCATTGTACAACATCTAGTTTCTATAAAGCTGTAATGGTTTGGTATTAATTACATTTAATCCTTGACTTTTTAATCAGTTGAATTCCCTGTCATCTTTTTTTTGATTTTGGTGGGGATTGATGCCAGACTAAGTTATCAGTAATTACTGTTCATTCCCCTTGCCTTATTCTTTACAGGCTAAAGAAAAGAGCCTAATATTTCTCTTCTGATTATATATTATCTGGCTAAAAAAAAAAAAAAAAAAGAGGGAAAAAAGAAAGAAAAAGCTATATGTTTAAATTTGGTTATCTCTTCTTTATGTTATTAAAAGTATAGTCATCATCATTCAGTAGTGGACTTATGCCATTTCCACTTGCACAGCTCTTAAATAAATGAATACATGAATAATGTGTTCAGTTTTGAGCAGCTCACAAGAAAGAAATTGAGGTGCAGCAGCATGTCTGAAGAAGGGCAACAAACCTGGTGAAGAGCACAGACCTTGTGAGGTGTGGCTGAGGGAGCTGGGGTTATGTGGTCTGGAGAAGACGAGCCTCAGGAGAGACCTTATGACTCTCTACAGCTACCTGAAAGGAGGTTGTRGTGAGGTGGGACTCAATCTCTCCTCCAGAATAACTACAGAGAGAACAAGAGGAAATAGCCTCAAGTTGTAGCAGGGAAGGTTCAGGTTAGACATTAGGAAGAATTTCTACATGGCAAGAGTGGTGAATCACTGGAACAGCCTACCCAGGGAAGTGTTGCAGTCCCTCTTCCTGTCAATGTTCAAGAAACGTGTAAATGAGGCACTTAGGACCATGGTTAGCAGGCATGATGTTGAAGGGTTTACAGGTTGGACTCCATGAACTTGAAGGTCTTTTCCAACCATAATGATTCTATGATTCTATGATCCCTTCGTATTCCTTTTTTCCTCATTCAGTTTTGTTTTTGTTATTTTTCSTAATAGTTGCCTTCGCTTGAAAAAAGGATTAAAATAAAAACAAAAATAATGATACCTTCTCTTTGGCTCTTGCTGCTCAAAAGTACATATTATTCCCTGAATAAATGCTTGTATTTGTCCTACAGATAAATCAGGCATGACAACACTGTTAGGTAAAAACCTCTCTACACAGTTGCAGAGAAAAAGCTGTTCATTTGTAGCTCAAAGTTTTTTCATACCTCTTTTGAAGTGCTTGCTGATCAGCTTTAATGCTAGCTTTCATATGTTTTTTGCTTATCTGGTTTGTAGCAGATTTTTAAGATTAATTGAACACGTATTCCTTCTCAGGCTGCTTTTTTGTTTTAAAGGTAGCCTCTGAAAATAATAATGTAGAAGGCTTCTTTTAACACAATAGTGGTACTTTTTTCAAGATTCTTAGCAAATGAAGAAAGTCAGTAGWTATGTCATGTAAATTGTAAAGCTAAAATAAAATTATCAAAAGCAATATACAATTTCATAGTGAAATTCTTACAAAAAGTTGATCTCAACTGTTGTGTTCTATAGAAGGAAGACATAATCACTGATATTCTGCTTTGTTTAAAAAAGTTTAGATGCTGTTTTATATAAGAAAACATATTCTTTAAAAAATAGATATCTGAGGAATACTTATGTATTACCGACAAGTTACAAGAGAGCTTAAACAAAGCATTAGCAGGGGACTTAAAAGAAATCCTTAAGAAGTTAAAAATATACTGCATAACTAAAAGACAGCTTTTACCACAGTATTTGTTTCTCATTAAAATCAATTACTGATTTTGACTACGTCTTTAAATCCTTATACTGCCTTTCCTGTCTTTAATGGTTCTTAGATGTTGGTGAAATTCTATAATTCATAGTGCTGCACTTTTTATGTGTTTTCTTTTAAATCTCTGTTGCACATATTTTTAAAAAGCAGAGTTAAGAATATGATTATAAATTAACATATTACTGCTTTTTGAAACAGTAGATTATTTTCTGACAAATTAATTTTATACCAGTAGAAACATCATAAAAAGGTTGGGGGCACCTAAAAAAAAAATTACCTGGAGGGATTTTAGTGATGTGAAATACAGTATTTTCCACCTCAGAAGTTTAGCTAGGCTAGATGAGATCAACTGATTCATTGTCTTCTCCTGTGGGAAATTATCTATGAGCCCCAGTGAGGCAGAGATTAAAGCTTCCACTTCTGTCAAAGTGTATGACATGCTTGGTAGTATAACTTTAAACATCTCTAAATCAAAAGTATCCAAATCAATTTATATAAAAGGAAGTGAAATAAAAATCTCTCTCTTCTGACTCTGATGTAAAATTGACACACAAGAATTAATAGAGATATGATAGCTGTGAACTGAAAGCAATAAAAATTCCTGTAAACAAAAACTCTGAACTCAGAACACTGGCTACCATAATTCTGTCATAAACTGGTCCCTATGCATTAAGAGAAATAATAAGAAGAAATTTKGTCCATGTGGTTATTTTTTCAAGGTTGATCTGCCTAAGAGTAAAGGTTAAGTGGGAGAGTTAGAGTATTTGCTCTAAAAGAAATGCTTCACATAGCTCCAAAAGCACAGAACTTGAAACCAATTTACTTAACACATTCACGTTTCAGATTTCATTTAAATATAAGGTGATAACATTATTTTAACTAAGTTACTCCATTTTTACAGTAGCACAAACAAAAAACAAGAAAACCAGATTGGTATCTCTTTCATTTTTATTTTTTAATAAAGAAACATAATAGTAGATTAAAGGAGAATCACATGGTAAAAAACAAAACAGCAACAATAAAGCCCTCAAATGTTTGTATGATTCTGAAAATTAAGTTTCTGGAGAGAAGCTTCTGAAATACCCAGAAGAGCAGGTGCTGACCTCTCTCTCAACTATCAGAAAGATGTATAACTATGTCTGGCAACTCCAAGCTAATGCAGAGCCATTCAACTGCCCAGATTTAACATGGCTCAATCACATTTGAATTATTTATCTAGGGATATCTTACATTCTTCCAAGAAAATATATTTGTAAATATTTGTCTATGTCTGAGGTTTCTTGATAGCAGCATTTCAAGAATGTATTTTATTTCATTAAAAATAAGTCAGGTTAATTCTAAAAGTGACTGTCTGATCATAAAGGAAGATTAAATGATTAGGTTGGATGTAGGTGTCTATTATACAGACATCTATGGGTATGTTACTACCAGCYGATACTGAGAGTGTTCCCATATCATCTTGCATAGTTGTGGTTGTTCAGATGCAGAATCTGCAGGTCAAAATAGATATCTGTTCACAGAATAAGTTTTCTGGGGGATTCTGTTATTGTAGAAAGGCATTTTGGCAAGACAGCATATGAGATGTTGGTCCTAAGCAAGAATTGATCTGTAGCACAGTGGTATCACAACTGTGTTCTTAGAAGGAATTAATATAAAACCAGCTACAGTAACAAAATATGGATTTTGTTCTGAGCAAATGTTGCTACTCAGAAAATTATATTCTGTATGTAATAACGAGCATCAACATTTTTCAGACTGCATGACTGAGTCCTACTTTCTTATTTATTCTGTGCCACTAAATCCAATTATGGCTAAGCAGAATATAGATGAACGGGGGGAAAAATATATCCTACTGTGTAATGTCTATATAAATAGTTCAGAAGAAATTAGATATATGGTAAAGGAAAATGATATTGGAAGACAGATATTGAAATACTAATGACAGGAACCTTCTTATGACTAATATTTGATGACATCATCATCAAATCTTGTCTAGAGATTAGACTTTTTCCAAAAGACACTATCTCTTTCAGAAAAAAATAAAGTTTCTTTGTTGAAAAATACCTGACTCACCACACAGCAAAAGCTCAGAAATTTCATGACCTTGTTTAGATGCTTGTGGGAAACTAGACCTTGACCTAAAATCCTGAGGTCAATTTTGTTCTCAGTTACTCTCTTTGAAGTCAATGGAACTTGCATCAGTTAAGTGAGAGAAGAATTTGCCCTCTGGTCTTTATATCAGGAATTGCTGTTCTTTACAGCTCAGGTCTCTGATGAGTGCGGTAATAAAAGAGAAAAACGAAAACAGGAACAATAATAACAGAAGACCTTTATCCTTTTAAGAAGTGTTTTAGGTGTAGTTTGAAAAATCATTTAATGTGTTCAGAATTTTTTATTACTTACCTTTACACTAAATGCAAAAAAGCACTCCAGGCCCCAAAATATCTTTATGTTATGAAAATTCAAACATTTTTACAGCAAACTCTACTTGTAATGCTAATTCATCACTGGGGATAATGCATGCTCTGTGTAGAAGAGCTAGAGACTCTCTAAGAAGAAAAGAAATTGAAAAGCACTCTGGCTGAAGAAATGTGCACAAGTGCCTACCAGCACATCCCAAGGGAAGGCCTGAGGAGCATTTACATGGTGCAGTGCAACACCCCTTCAAGCCAGCTCCAGCTCAGAAAAATCCACAAAGTGGATAATATTAGTTCAAGGTCAGGGTGTCAGGTGGTGGGTTGTTTATGTGGTGTGGGTTGGTTATATGAGTTGACTGGTTGTGTGGTTATGTGGGTACAGCTAACGTGACARTTCTGATTCCTGACCCAAGGTGAGCTATTCAGAGCTAAGGAATGTCTGTACCCTATCACAAAAAACAGTAAATATTCTTTAAAAGAGGGACCCGTTTTCAGACAGATATTAAACACCATTAAACACCAGGGAGACAAAGCAGTCTTATCACTTTAAGGGCGAAATTTTTCAGAGGTTGTAGAAATTGTTTTGAGAAGAGCTGGAGAGATCTGTGAGAGATTGTTTTGAGAAGAGCTGGAGATCATCTGAAAGAAGACTTCACCTGCACTATGAGATAGAGGGAGCAGGTTTTTACATTGCCCCTGCTCAGTGGGGTCACCATAAGCAGACAAAGGAGATGTATAAACATGAAGGCCAAGCTACTGTTCTTCCAGAAAGCAGGTTGACACAAAAGGAATAGAAAGAACTCTGCAGTTTATTTATTTGGAAGAAAAGTGATCTCTACTCCTTTAGCTAGGAAGAAAGAGTGCTTATTTTTTAATTTTATTTTTTTTTCTATCCCATGAGCATATCAATGCTTTAATCTGTGAATATATTCAAGTGGCTATTCTGCAACGTGATTTACTGAAAATGTTCTATTTCCAAGTTTTAAAACTACATGCAGTTATGAACTTGAACATGAAATCATAAATCCAGGAAGAAAAATATCTTTGTTTTATTGAAAGCAAACAAAATACTCTAAATTTTGGAAATGTTTTCACAGTTTTTTTTCATTTACTTAAAATATGTGGAAAACGATCCCTCTAAAATTTCAGGCTCCATGAAAATTTCAGAACAAAWGGTCTAGAAAGCAGAATCAATATACAATTCTTGGCAGCAATGAAAAACAGTTTACCTGCTTTTAAAACTTCTGAAAGAATATTTTAAAAGATATTTCACATTCAGAAGGTGACTGTAGGCTATCCAAGGTCTTGCACCATACCAGTACATTCAGTTTGACTACCTKCAATACTTAAATTGTAATATTGTGGATATACATATACTTTTTTGGACAAGGGTCTGGGGAGAAAGGCAAACCAATATCTAGGTGAAATAGAATTTTGCTAAGATATGTTTGTCTTAACACTATCTGTTGAGACTTTGTTCATAAGGATAATATGAGGAAAAAAATGATAAATTCTAATTTGAAATTCATCATTTAAAGAAATAAAAATCAGCCCCATCACATAAAGATAATATTTAAAATAAGAACCATTTTTTATGCTTTTTTCACAGCAAGAATTTATTTTAAAAAGTGGCAGAAATGCACTCTGCATCTTTGCCTCACTTAGATGACAAAATAACTATTATTTCCCCATATACTTGACTGACAAGGCACATGAAATGAAGACAGAGACTAAGCACAGAAATAGTGGATGTGAAGTGTTTAGACGAATAGAAAACTGTCAAATATTCAATTAAAATTACCTTGGGAAAAAAACACCATCAATCACCTTTTCAGTCATCATAAATATCATTACAAAGAGAAGTGTCATTCCACCTAAAGTAGACAGAATTGTATTAATATCAAAAAAAAAAAAAAAAGTTGCCCAACACTCAGAGAAAATCTGTGACAATCAGAATGAAATGTTGCAGAACAACATTTGCACAAAGCCAAAGAAGTAGCTTTTAAAAAATGTAATATTCATACCTTTTAAAAATAAACACAAGTATTATTATGGGAATGTGAATGTCAACTTTCACATTTTTTATTACATGCTGCATTTGTACTGAAGCCTAAAGTGAAGCAATAAAAGAATTATTATTTCTTCCATCACCCCTAACTCCCTATGGTATGGTTTTTTTTTTTAAGTTAATGTCTTCTTAGAAATTGTTGACTGCTGACTTTAAAAGATTCAGAATTTGTACTGAACAGCTGGAACACCAACCTTATTAATTTTTAATAAGTTTGCTAATTTAAAGAAGTCAATTGCATGATTTGGAAAGCCTTATTCATGACTTTAGGAAATTTTAAATCTGGCAATATAGARTTTTTAAATGAGATGAGAGAAACATTATAATTTTATAATAGGACAAGGTCAATGTAGATTTCTGGCTCTACTTCTTTATGAGAACACTCCTCAGAACAGATGCAAATGATGACCACAYGCCCTTAAGGTGCTTTCAGTAAAACTTGAGTCACTTTTCACTCCTGGAGGAGATCTGAATCTGCTGCCGTAAGAGAGCAGCATTGCAGCAGCCTCTGCAAAGCCAACTGGCCACACTGACTTATCTATGACAGGTTTTTGGAGGCTGCTAAAATCAGCTCCACTGAGTTTTGAGTTCTCATTGTTCTTTAAATGGAGAGTGGCAAAAGATACATCTGATTTATGGAAGCAAAGGTTCATAGACTGGACAGGAAGTGATACCAGCTCTTGAACAAAAGCATAACTGGTTGTAGGGACCCATCCTAAAGCTCACATGTGTTGGAATTCTATTCCCCTGTACTGAACAGCTGCACCACACTGTTACATAGCCATGGCACAGGAGTTTCGCATCATGCAGACCTGCTCTCCTAATGATAGCAACGACCCTCAGCTGGTGGCATTGTTCAGGAATGATCCTCATAATGTCCTTGCCTTTGATGCTGAGCCTCCATCTAGGTTGTTGCTGCTATGCTGGTGATAACTGTAAGGGATGGGGTAGTATGGAGYTTTGTGAACATGTTGGATATTGTATCCCAACTCTTACTACAGCTGCTTTCAGGACTGGAGGACAGTGTCTGCAGTCTTATCTTGTAGGTATATAAAGGTGCTCTTTTTCATTCAAGGATATGGACATGAATCACAAGATCTGCTAATCAACCAGCATGTAAATTCATTTATTCCACTGAATAATTTTCACAGGAAGATCACAGAGCCATACAACAAAGCCCTTGTCCCACTTCTTTTCATGCATTACACAAAAGAGTCCTTTTAGCCAGCTCTTGGAAAGAGAATTTTTTACTAGCTACAAATCTAGCTATCTACTCAGAGCAGATGTGTGAAATCAGAACAAATAATAAATAAAAAGATGAAATAACAGAAGCAAATCTTATCAGTTACCAAACTACCAAATGTTGTGACATCAGAACTATTTCAAGTGGGTAAAAATACCCTATGTCGGCTATGTCACTAATGCTGATATTTAAAAGTAACATACTGCTCATTTATATCAGGCCACAACCTACTGTAAAGCCATGTAAAATTGGTGGAGATAAAATGCAACTAGTTCATCATCTCAACATCTGTCAGTTTACTGAAACAACATGAATTTTAAATTCAGGGATGGCTGCACAGCCAGCTTGATTAAAAATAAAATCCTGCCCAGCCTGTATCCACTGCTCCAAGTCCAAAGGCAGCAAATCATTTCTAAAAAATGAGATTGGGAAAAAAAAAATGGTTTGGTGAGGAGGAGGACTGCTCCATGCAAATTGACAGGTTTGTCTCCTCTCCATGTGTTGCCTGGCTGCCTCCATTCCCATCTCTCCAGCTGTGCCAGCATGGTCAGGTTTAAAATGACATATGAAGCACTGAGGTACTGTGGTGATTAGTGCTAGGCAGAGAACTTCAAGAGACAGATTAACTTAGGTAACCATTAGATTTGTGACAGTTGCGCCTGCTCTGTTAGCAATTTGCAGTTTAACTCCTACAAAGATTCTGCCTAAAAAACTCCATCTTGTTGATCACCAGAAAAAGCTGGAGAAATTCAGATCACAATCAAGGACATAGGTGAATTATGCTTTACTGCATAGTTCTGAGCACTGGGCTTCCCTAAATATCTGACGTATTTACTAAAAAAAAAAAAAAAAGAAAACCACAGAAATGGACTGGTGTACAGAGTGCTTCAGAGTGAGTAACAGGAATTAGCATAATCAAGGACAACAGTCTATGAAGATGAGCAGAATCTATGAAGGTGAAAGGAAAATGCTTCCTTTGTCTGACAACCCCTTTTTCCTACAAATACCTTACAACCTGTCTCCGTTCAAACATTTTTTTTTTGTTTATAAAGTATTTTACTTACTGTTTATTAAGAAACATTTGTTTTTGTTTTGCAAAACTTTAAATTTGCACTCTAGCATTGACCTAACTATAAAAATATTTTCCTGAAACAAAAGCAAAATGTGCATGGGAAGTGATTGTATTTCTATTTACGTCCATACAATCAATATCACCAATGGCTAATAAAAGAGAGAAAGAGAAAGAGCCAGAATAGAGACTGAATCTTTCTTTTAATGAGTTTCCTTTTGATTCAGACACTGTTCCTCCTCTTCCTCATCCTTAAGAACTCATTCCTGCTTTTTAGTTCATTATTTCAAAAATTCCTGCTTATCTCTGATTGTAATTTGACAGATTGTAATTTGACAGCACTTTAATACTTAACTTTAAAACAGGAGAAGCCTACTGATAATTTTGGAGGAAGCACTATATGAGTTAAGATTATGTAAACATGTGGTGTTAAGCAGGGCAATGCATACTCTTTCACTATCAGATGTGCTACAGAAATGAAACAGCAGTAAACCTTCAAAATTTTGCATGTTCTAGAGAGTAACAAAAAGTAAGTATATCGCATAGGTCTACCTTGTATGTAAAATTCAAATTAGAACCTGCATTTATGTCCTAAACTGCTTCATGTCACATTAATGTGCTCCTAAAGTAAGTGCTTTTCAACTTTTAATGGTTGTGGGCAAGCTGAAAGCAGAGTCCAGTTCTGAAAGCTGTTCCTCCTCTCTCTTCTGAGGAGACAGCAGATATTTTAAACAAAGAGTGAGCCTAATTGATTCCTAAACTCACTTATACAATGAAGTTTTCATTCCACTTGAAAGAGGGAACTTCTTGCTTTTGCCTCTGAGCAGAAGATGGGAACTGGCTGCATCTTTCTTCCTCAATTTGCTTTGTGGACTCCATCCTGACAGGGAGAATCATGCTGTCAGATTTTGATACTCATCTTAAATCACTCTGGGTGATTCTTTGACCTGCCCCTACTAGTGTTTGCATAGGATAGCTTTGCTTACATCGAACGTGGAGATTAGAGGGGAGGAAGAAMACACATGGACAGGCTCTCATCCCAGGTAGGAGATGACAGATACTGGAACCTTCCATTTCTCAACCAGAAATCATGCTTACTTATGTGGACTTTATTTCTCTGCTCTGTAGAAGCAGAGAATAAATAAAGCAGTGATGAGAGATGGTGCCTACACAGGCTTGGTGCCCCATACAGAGACTGATACCTGAATGTCCTGAGCTGTAACRGTGGCAGGTATATCAGTGACTGGATCAGTTCTGAGTCAAACCAGGTGACTATATACATAACCAGATTTATTCCTTTTCCAGTGAAAGCAATATTTGGCAAGCTAAGGGTAGTAATTTAATTACTGAAAGTAAACTGTCTTCTGCAGTCATTATGTCATTATTTAAATATTTTGAGTGTATGTATAACAATGGCAGTGTTGATGGGATGCACAAAGTCTGTGAAACAAATTAGGAAAAAAAAAAAAAAAAAACGCCAAATACTTGGCAGTAATGAAAGAACACATGCAAGCAAACTGAAAACACGACTGCTGTGTTCAGCTTTATTTGTGAACCTCAAAATGATATTGCAGATATGACTGTCATACAGCTTCTATGGGCTATTATTAAAAACCATTTTACTTTGCATTGTATATATTTATATATACAAACATGATTTTTTTTGTCATTTAATAAGATACCACATCGTGATCTGTACTGTCTGAGGAACCCTGAGACACATGTATTTGGAAGAAGAAAAGATAAAGGAAGCAGTTTCCCTAGCAACAGGAACTCTCTGCAAAAACTCTCAAATAGATTCTTGTCTTTTTCCTTCCTATTTATGCCTTGCTCAGTGTTTTGGTTATTGCACACTGTACAATTAAGCATTTAGAGCAGTATTTTGAAAACATTTACAGTGCCAATATGCAAAATACCATTTCCCCCTAAAAAGCCCTGAGCTGCTCAGAAGTCCTTCCATTGAACTTAAATAATTCACAAAAAAATGTACATTGTACATTTGAACAGCTTTCTCAGAGACACTATTTAGTGAATTATTTAAGGTCTGGGTTGTAAAAATAGCCTTATTCACTAGGCTCATTCTAAAGTTCAATTTCATTTCTTTAAAATTTCTACTTATGACAGAATAATGGATATCTATGGTTTTCATATCTATATTTTTCATTTCTCTCATATGTATATGCAGAGTTACACCCAGGTACATACACATACACACTCTTTACATATGAGCATAAGCTAATGGCTTAATAAATTGGTAAATGGTCTATTATGCCATGAATTTCTGTTAGTATTTTTGATTTAACTCAGAAAAGATTATAAAGTTTTCTCATTGAATCTATCTTCCTAACACCCAAAGGGATAGCTCAGCTCTCCCTAGCTCAGCTGGGGAGAATCTTTTAATACTGTTTTGCTGACTGCAATCTACATGGTTTTGCTACCATTATAATACATATTTGCATATAATTATTGCCTCAGTGTTTTTCCCAGAACAAAAGCAGGCCAAACTATCATTTTCTCTCTGCAGTCTATTTTCCTACTAGCTACATTACTGGTAAATCAAGAGCAAGGAAGAAAAAAAGTCAGGCTTACTCCTATCATCCTCACTGTAACCCATGTATTTCTCTTGAGGACTTTTCCTCCTTCTCCTCTTTTGAGATTWGCATGTATGTTGAATTCACAGACATTAAAAAAAAAATGATCACAGACATTTTTTAAAAAATATTTTGTACAGAAATCTACAGAATTAATTAAAGCTTTTTTTTTCCTTAAGAGTTTTCATGTTGGATATAACCTTTAGCTAAAATGCCTTTAAGAAAGAGAACATGTTAATAAAAATAAAATTTCTAGGATTTTAGTTCAGAAGATGGAACAATATGAAGTAGGCTTAGAACAGCCTTCTGTTCTAGCAGAACAACAACAACTTTATAGTAAATTGAGTAAATTGAGAAAAAACTTCAGGTTTCTGGGAAGAAAAATGATGCAAAGGTGCACTCACAGTTTCCTAGTAAGGTTAGGAGATGGGGCTAATAGTGGTATGGCAGAGAATGTGTATAGGTGAGAGTTTTTAACAGGGCTCTCACCTATTCTCTTCTCAAAATGTATGTCTATCTCAGGGTGTGATGTTCATGGAATAAATATACACAGCAAAAATGGTGATGATGGCTAAGAAGAAGTGTACTGAGCAGTGTGGGTATCCAGAGTGTCAACCCTCTTATTCAAGGATTGATCCTAGTGCCAGAAGTCCTAAGCTAACATAGATAAACCTTTTCCAGCCAAACCCTCAGGAAAGCTAATAGCTTAATAGCTTATCATATCCATGTCAAGTCCGCAAAGAAAGAGCAATTGTCATATAAGCAAGAGAGAATCATTTCTTGAAGATTTTGAAAACTGTAAACTCATCAATCCTTCATTTATTTTTTTGTAGAATGCCATTTGTGCCAGAACATATAGTCTGCTCCTAAGTTCACATTCATTTTTACCTTTTTCTGAATGATAGCCATTCATCGCTGATCCAAATTATATACATCTTATGAAAAACAAAACAAAACGAATCCAAGCTGTTATTCAATTAATRTGTATAAAAATAGAAATAAATATTTGGAACATGTTGAGTATAGTGACATTTTTAAGAAGA
Organism: Nothoprocta perdicaria; assembly: GCF_003342845.1. Lineage (NCBI taxonomy): Eukaryota > Metazoa > Chordata > Aves > Tinamiformes > Tinamidae > Nothoprocta > Nothoprocta perdicaria. The sequence continues at coordinate 1,240,228 of NW_020454494.1, forward strand.
ATAAGAGACCTGTTTGTTAGAGTGAGTTTGCAGTTTCTGGTGGGAAAAAAAGCCTATCAGCCACAGGCTCATGAATGCCAATTAACCAATATTAAAATTTAGACATATTTAGTCAAAGTAAGGTGCAGAATAGAATGTGGTGTCCTCATGCAGACTATGTATACTGTATATTTTCAGAAATGCTGTCAGGATTCTTGTTATACACATTTAATGTACTACATAAATACAACTGAACAGAAAGGTCAAGGGTAATCAGTAAGGACAAGGGGATTTTTAACTATTTACCCTGTAAAAAAATCCTATAGATATCTATAAAATCATCAATGATGAAGGGAAAATTATTAGGAAAGAACAAACACAAGAATTTGTGGAAATCTGATAAAAATATTTAGTAGCAGGCTAAAACTGGCAAAATGGAAGTACTTTTTCATAAGRTAAGTAGAAGACAGAAATTATAAATGAAGAAAGAAGTGAATTAATTAATTGGAGCAGGACTATCAGTAGCTATTAATAGAAGAGTTAATAAAAGCATAGAACTACAGCTATTGTGTATTTCATTTTTCTAGACATGCCTGCCTAGTTTATTATCAAAGACAGTCAGAGCACTAATTTTTATGTTTTGCTATTACTTGATTTTGTTTAGTAGGTGTTGAGAACAGTGATTGGTATCAAATATTTCTCAAGGCTGAGTCCTTGTTAAATATTTAAGAGACAGAATTCATGGACACATGACTTAATATGATATACAGATACTAGTGGGGTTGACTGGCTGGAAGGTAGCTCTGAAGAGAAGGATTTGGGAGTCCTGGCTGACAACAAGTTAACCATGAATCAGCAGTGTGTCCTTGTGACCAAGAAGGCCAATGGGACCCTGGCTGCATCAGGTGTGGTGTTGCCAGCAGGTGGAGGGAGGGGGATCCTGCCCCTCTCCTCAGCTCTGGTGAGGCCACACCTGGGGTATAGGGTGCAATGCTGGGTTCCCCAATATAAAAGTTATGTGGAGCTTCTAGAGAGGGTCCAGAGAAGAGCAACCAAGATGATTAAGGGACTGGAGCATCTCTCAGGTGAGGAAAGAYTAAGGAGCTGGATCTGTTTAGTCCAGAGAAAAAAAGATTGACAAGATCAATATGTATAATTACCTGAGGGGAGAATGTAGGGAGGAAGGGGCTAAACTCTTCTCAGTGTGGCCAGTGACAGAACAAGGGACAAWGGGTACAAATTGACACACAGGAAATTCCACCTCCATGTGAGGATGATCTTCTTGACTGTGAGGGTGMCAGARCCCTGGAACAGGCTGTMCAGGGAGCTTGTGGAGTCTCCTTTTCTAGAGGTCTTCAAATCCCACCTGGATGCCACCCTGTGYCACGTGCTCTAGTATCTCTGCTCCAACTGGGAGGTTGGACTAGATGGTCTCTAGATGTCTTTTCCAACCTCAACCGTTATATCATTCTGTGATATACTTGAAAATATAACATCTGCTATAGGAAAATCCTGACACAAAAACCTGCCAAGATATTAATCATGTGAATCAAGGAAATAATCTTGAGGTTGTCTGTAGCAGAAAGTACAAGCATGGGATGATGTTAGAGCAGACAAGAGACTTGCTGCAGCACTGTCTGTCCTGGTTAAGGATGACATACCRATTAAATGACAGTAGGTCCACCCAGCATCCCAGGGAAGAAAAAGCTGCCATTCATCACATTTTGTTCCTGAAACCATGTGTAAAGCATTATCTTTTATTATATGTTCTAAATAAATAAGCATTTTAAAGAGCTACCTCTGTGCATTTGTGTGTGCAAGTTTTACATTAATCGTCTCACACAGCAAAGATGACTGATTCTGCAATAGTGGGCGAACATAAACTTGGATGTAATAAGTCTGCTAAGATTTCATAAAGGTTTCTGACATTTCATCTCAGCAAAAGAAATTCAAGCTTGCAGGGCACAAGGAGATCATCCTTCTATGAGTAAATATTTGGCTAAAATAGGAAGCAGAATGGGACTGAATTCCTTCAGGAGGGATGGAGTGATGTCACCAGGGGAGGTTATGAGAGATCTGTGCTGAAACCTGTGTACCTAAAAAGATTCATAAATAATATAAAGCACATATGTAGAAAGATGAAAGAAATTGAAGATACTAGCTCTCATAAGGACAAGGGTTCGGAAGAGACATGTAGAGATCATGGAGTCTTCATTGCTTCAGACTTCCTCTCTGATCTCAGGACCATGAGTTTYGTGAAGGCTGATCTTTACCAGGAAAGTCAGGGGCAAAGTCAGCATTCAGTACTCATGCCTTTTTGGATGTCTTTGTTACTCAGACCACAGAAGATAGTCCCTCCATAGAATGGTATTCTTTGTCAGAGGATCCAGGGGAAGCAGACAATTGCATTTTATGAGTACAAAAGGGAACGAGTCCTATCCATAAGGGAAAGAACAACAACAACAACAACAACTTTAGGAGTTACTAAATATAAAGAAAAAATATGAAAATACAAGATTTGGTTGAATGCTTATTTGTTGTTTCTTTACTCTGAGTATTCACTTTTAGACACTGCTGAAAAGAAAGTAAGGGGGAGACACAAAGCCTTCTTTTTGTCCTTATTTATCTGTATAGACTCTAAAAGCCATTTATTGACTACAGATTTTATGCCTTGATATAATCCTGAATAGGTCATTCTCATGTTAATCATTCATTTATTTCTTAAAGATTTATTAGTCTCAAATCACTTTTATTTAAGTACTTCTTATATATTTGGGAATCATGCCCTTAAATGAAATTGAGCTTAAAGATTTGTCACTTCCCCCACCCCCGGATATTTTCTAGTAGAATTTTTTTCAAGGATTGTTATTAAAATCAGTGAAAAGTTAAAAAGGTAAGCAAAAAGATTAAAATTTATTATTTGAGGTTCCATCTGTTACTTATTTCTTGGACAATTCTTAAACCTTCTTTTATTTCCTTGACTTCATTGTTATAACCAACCAGTCTGAGAAACATCATTGCTACACATCTTTTACTGGTAAGCAACGAAGCACAAATCATGTATCAAAACCTTTTGTTAAAGTTGTCCTTGTGACCCCTGTAGACCTCTGTAGTCACTGACTTCTGCTTCTTTGTAAAAAGTTGCAATTCTTCATCTTTTGTCAATGTTGTTTTCTTTCCTGATTTCCTGCTATAGCAACCTTATATATACAATATTTAGGTGTGGGAAACCCGTGCCTGGCCCTGGATTTGAGGTAAGAAAAAAAAATGTCTATACATCAACTTTACCCACTATTAACAAAAGGAAAAGGCAATTGGCCATATCACAGTAGGTAACAGAGAGTAGGAAAAAATATTATACTAATTGTTTACATAGATGTAAAATCTGTTAAGGTCAAATACTTATTTAAATTTTGGAACGATACCTGAATTACTTTAAAATTTATCTTCTCTACATTGTCTTTTTTGCCTGTGAAGAACCTTTTGCTTTCTATTTCAATTCATTTCCGATCAATTCCTCTTTCCATCTCTGTAATCTGTCACCTTATTGTCACTATCTTGTGTGGTTATTATTCATCCAGAGAGATCTGTAGCCCTTTGTCATATTATTCCTCTGTCCTGGGAAATATACTGAAGATGGTCTCTGCACTTTTGACTTAAAGAATTTTAAATTGTCTTACTGAATCAAAACTTAGCTTGCACCAGTCGATTTCACTGACTAGAGCTATTAAATGTTACTAAATGTTATTAAAGCCAGACCTTGGAAATTAATAATCTTTCTTTTAGATTTATATAACATAATTTACRTAACATAAGCTTGTTGCTACTTGAGACAGTGTTATTTGCCATTACCTTGCCACCAAAATCATCACCCAAAAAAGTAATCTCTTTTAAATTGGGTCGTTCTTTGGCAAAACATTTGATACATCTAAAAACTGATAGATCTATTAATGTTTCAAGAATAAGTACCATAATGTTAATAGTATATGTTTGGTGTCTGACGTGAGATAGTTGAGTCATTCACAATGTCACAGTTTATTATATTCTGGCACAAGAAAAGATTTTTCCTAAAAGTAATTACAGAAATTAGTGATCATTTAAATCTGGTCCTGAATACCTTCAGCACATTCTTAGCACTAAGTCAGCTCTAGCTTTTTGACCATTTCTGCAACAGATTTTAATACAAAAATGGTATTATCAGTTATTATTTCATTATATAAGTTTGCATTATTAAGCTTGTTTTGTTATCCAGTATCTGTTCATTTGTCAATCTTTTGTGAATACCTGAATATCTGTCTACTCCATGGTTACTGTATTATCATGCACTAAAATAGCCATTTTTGGAAGTTCAATTTCTTCTTTATTGGTCATTTATTTTCTTAGTAGACAATTACTTGTTTTTTTTTTCTTGCTAATTTTAAACCTTTTTTACTATATACAGATTAGGCATATTTTTTCAGTAATTCAATTGCCTACCTGTTCCTTTTATTGTGACACTTTTTCTGATATTCATCCTTACTATCTGAAAGTGTTTCAGATTTGGCCATATCCTTTAAATGCAATCTTTTGAAGTTTGTTTTTTACTAGATATGCATGCTTGAAGGATTTATGACCCATATCCATGAATGTATTTAAGTATCTGAATACCTCTCAAATTACACAGATGTCTTTCAGTCTGTGTCTTGTCTAGTAAACAGATCTTTTTGTGTTAACATTGAAGGTCTTCTTCATAGTGGATAACAGTCTCTTGCAAAAACACTTTGTTCTGCCAATTTCTTTATTTAAAAATACAATTTGGATATGRCTAAATTAGCTTGCTCTTAACATGATTTCTCCATTGCCTTGCCCTGCCAACAGCTTATGATGTCACATCTGGTGTATGCTCTCCACTTTTGAACAAAACTCCGATTTCTTCAGGAATTACAACATTTTCTGTAGCTCTGGTTGTACTCTCGCAGTAAAGCATATGCAATATGAGTAATTTATTTCCATGCATGTAAAAGAAGGAAGCATAAGAAGGAAGTGAGAATCACACTTTTGCAATTCTATTATTTAGCAGCAAGAAGGATTGATTTTTTTTTTCCCCATTTTGACAGCTCCAACTTTGAAGGCATCCTGTCCTTTAAAGTAGCATTCTGTTGACATGCCATTTGCACTCAGAGTCTTTGAGATATAGCAAGTATTTCTCAGAGGTACCTCAGAGGGAAAACTAAGTGTTATGAGTATTATTTCACAAGTAGATTACTATAACATATTCACAGATCCATTCTCATTCAAAATTAAAGAAGTTTTAGCCTGTTGCCTATGTTCAGGCCACAGGACAGCACTTCAATCTTGATTTTTTTTAATAAATACTTTTTTTAAATAATACTTTTTAATAAATCAGATATTTTATTTAGTCTTGAAAAACAGAATGAGATTGATGGTCATTTATTCTTCACGTACATTTGAGGTGTTATTGGAACTGTTGATGACATATGTCACTCTGTAATAAATCAGAATATTGCAATTATAAGATCAACATAGGCTACAAAGTCAAATGGTATCATGGATGACATTGGTATCAACATCTCCATTTTTGCAGCTGTGTGCCAATTCCTACCATAGTATCTTACCTGGAACCATAAACTATATCTCCAGTAGGCAGGGTGAGGGTGTGGACACAAAATTTTGTTCTACAGTAGTGTGAACAGGCTGTCTAGCACTTTTTTCTTTGGCTCTAGCACTTTTTCACTGTCTCTGCTCTGAGCATGTAACTGGACCACAAAACATCCAGGAGTCACTTCCATTCGGAAGATATGGATTCTGTGTAAGTATAAGTATAAGTAAKATATACTAGGATTCTGTGAGTCTGTCTTAGGCACATGCCTGGGTGTGTGTCAGCTACTGTTGTCAGTGGACTCTATCAGATGGAGCTATCTTATTTTTATTTTAGCTTAGTATCGTTTAGCTTAGTAATATGTGCACAAACCTTGGGTGTTTGTACTGCTTGCCCTGAGGACCATAAAATAGGTAATGATTTTTTTTTTTTTTTTTCTGGCATAGCCTTAGTGATAGGAATAAATTTTAGTTACAGGGAAGGCAGGGTATAGTGAAACCCTGCAAGTTGTCAGACAATATAAAAATGTAAACCTTATTTTCCTGTTGCTTTCTGTGATTTGAAACTACAGATGAGCCACCAGATGTACCTGCTGTGGCCACTGTCCAGGAAAGGTATAGACCTGTAAATATAAATCCTCAATATCCTGTTCTTTGTACCACTATAATCCAGTCCATTTCTCTAATTAATACGATTTATCTGAGGTGAAGCTTTAGAAATTACAATAGATATCTATGTCAAAATATGTTTTAATATTAACATTTTATAAAAAAAAAAGCTGTATTCCAATGCAGAGCACATCTTTGACAATATACTATTTAAAACCATTTCACAATCATTCAGTTAAAAGTAGGTGTTATATAAATAGATGGTCATATTTCTAGTGGGTTGCATGAGCTAATTTTAATCATGAATCAATACAGAACATTTTGTACTTTTTTTTCTTGTAATTCATCAAGGTAATTAATGGTGTTGCAAAAGCCCTGCTGCAGTTCATGCTGCCTTGTGCAGTGTTCTCTGTGAAAGCTACCAAGGTTCAGATTAAGTACTGCAAATACAGAAGCAGGATGACTAGGTACACCAAAATTTTCTGTAAACAACACACTATGTGTAACAGCAATTTTGAACGTTTGGAAACTTTGATAGCCCATCATCTGGCTACTAAATGCTTTCACCTTTCTCATTAAATTAAGGTCTATGAATGTCATTGGATTCCTGCAAGACAAAAACAGTACTGTTGGAAGGAACAGAGGGATCCTAGTGGGGCATCAATATACTARTGATTAAACTAGTTTTTGTGTAAATTGTGAAATAGTGAAGGAAATAGTATAGAAAACATAGAAAATAGTTAATTATTACTTCAAATGTCAGCAGAAACTGTATACAGTAATATTTCAAATGCTTTCTTTCAGTGCCTAAATTACTTTTATTACCTAAGTTACCTTACCTTAAATTATGTTCAGGGAAATGTTTGACACTTCTTATCATAAACATTTATCGTTATCAGACCTAAATGGATTACCAGATTAATTAGAGTTATTTTATTGCAGTAAAATTGGCCATTTATTCATTTTTTCAGTGAGTTCAGAAAAAAAATGATATCAGTGTTAAATGAACATCACTGTTAGCTTCATTTATATAAATGTTTTTATAATATACTTTTTTTATTTTATGCACCTAGAAGACGAAGTTAATGTCATCCTCATTTTAATGCAGTAAAAGTGATGACTTAATTTCAGTAGCTGGGATCTATAGAAAGTTTTCTGGTTTTTTTTAATTACCTTTATTACCTTTATTTTAATTACCTTTATGCATATGCAAATATTCAGCAACAGGCTTTATGTGATGTCTTTTGCATAAGTATTTTAAAATGGCTTGACATGTGAGATGAAATGTACTTCATTTAAAGACCAATATATACTTATAATGACTAAAGTATAGAAATATCTCTAACAAAACTCACTGTTCAGTGCAACAGACTGAGTGGGTCCGTCCCTTAGCAAATGTTGTTCATCTATACTGACATATAATGCTCTTATTAAACATTGTTCATATGTGCTTGCTTTATGTGATCATCAGAGATGATAAAAAATGGTGTCATGGCCTGAATTTATTACAAAGCAAGAGACATAAATGAAGCAGAAATAACTGATGCTTAGATAATAACTAGTGGTGGGTTCTAGACCCCTGAAAATCATATCTTCCAACTCCAAATTGAAAGTCCTATTTTTAATAGTATTTTATTTTAAAGTATTTTATTTTGTTTCTCGCTGCGAGAGATTTCTCGCTGAAGCTAAAACGAGATTTCTCGCTGAACACAGTAACAGACTCAATAAGCGTTTTTGAAAGAGAGTGGTTCCATGCATTCCAGATTGGTGTTCTTTTAGTGTATTCAAGTCGAAAATCAATTTCCACCCAAAATGGAACATTTTTATAACGTGATATATTTTTCTTACGAATTTTATATTTTCTGAATTTTGAGTCTTGTCTATTATAGATTTTAACATATTTCTTTCTCAAGTCTTCCAAGTAGGCAAAGTATATATGTATATATTTGTAATATAATGCTTTGTTTTACTTAACAGATTATAAATAGACAGTGATTAAATGGACAAAAAAAAACAAAGCCAAWGTAATGCTATTTCTAATCTTAGATTTTTCACAGGAATATCTGATTCTATAAACAATATAAAAACATGTCCACATTTGGACTACCTAAGAAGAAAGCAGATTTATATGGCTTTCTCATGATGTTATTCTGGGGCTATTGCATTAACATGACTCAGGGCTATGTAAAACATCAGTCAAACTGATTGTTTCCAAAAGAATGGGAAGATCATATTTAATATACTTGGTTAATATCACAAAGGGTTTCAAGAAAACTGAAAGATAGGAAAGCACCAAAATTAAAAAAAAAAWRAAAAAACCCAAAAGGCATAAAGCAGCATGAAACCTCTAGCTGAGTTTAAAAATTCCCCTGTGAAGGTAAATGAAAACAGTCTGGATATTGTTGTTTCTCTACCCAGATGACAAGAAGTTGTGCAATAACTGACCTTTTCAAGATTTCAGATGCTGCTGCATTGGCCACATTACCCTGAAACACAACAGATAGACAAACTATAAAAACACTACAAAATGATATTGTGGGCTGATCCTGACTAAAAAMATGCAGCTACTTCCTCTTGCAGCTTGTAATTAGCTGAGGAAAATTATTCATATAAAGGAGTTCCTGGAGAATAGCCGATGGATATCAGAAACTAAATTATCATCTCCAGTGGCTGAAAATAAAAAGCAAGATTAATTTTTTTATGAGAAGCATTGCTGTTTTTAATATATAAAAACACTTCTCATAATACAATAATCTTTCTACATGTATTTTTCTCTGGGCCATTCCACTCAGCCCTGTATCATCTAGAAACTTGTTGAGGGTGCACTCTGTTCTTTCATTCACGTCATTGATGACTAMACTGAACAGCACTGGACCTATTACTGACCCATGGGGAACACCTTTGGCCACAGGCCTCCAAAAAGACTTGGCACTGTTTATCACAACCCTCTGAGCTCTGCCAGTTCTCTATCTATCCCACTTTCCTCACATATGGGAGACAGTGTCAAAAGCTTTGCTGAAGTCAATGTAGACAGCATCTTTTGCTCTCCCTTTCTCCATTCTGCATCACAGAGAGCTATCAGGTTGGTGAAACATAACTTTTCCTTGGTGAATCTTTGCTGACTACTCCTGATTACCTTCTTTTCCTTGGCAGAATTGTACAGATTTATATGTATAAATACTTCTATATATATACAAATACTTTCAGAGGACAAATCCTCTTATCTATACTGTTATTTCAGAGTAGCATGGCTACCATTCTTTTCATGCCAATAGCATAGACTGGTCAGCCTTTTAGAAAGTTAGGTGAAATAAATTTCTTTCATGGTCATCGAGGTGTTCAAATATTGCTTTTGTGGAATATAGAAAGGGCATATGTGGAACATAAAAAGTGCATTTAAGAATTACTTCAATAAAGTAAATTTAGATAGAGTTGACCAACATATATTGATGCTACACTTCACAAGAGCCAAGTCATCTTTGCTTGTTTAAGTAAGAGGGGCATACTGATAACACTGTGAACASACTGACCTCATTAGGTTATTTTGAAAACATATCTAAATGACCTATCTAAGGCGATCTATCACCTTATAAGATACAATCACTGGAAAAACAGTGATTAGTCACTAGAAAGAGTACAAACAAACAAAGAAACAGAGTGCACTTATAGCTTCAGCAGTATTGCAGAACTTTCTTATTTAGGTGCTTGTATACTCTCTTCTGTCCCAACCTCAGCATGCCATCAAATCAGCTCATACAAGACATAAATAGATTTAAATTCTTGGATTTAAATGGATTCTTGAATTCCTGAATTTAAAAATTTTTGGGTTAAATTCCTGTATTTAAATGGATAAATGGATTAATGATTTAATAAAATTTATATATAGATATATTTTAAAAAAGACAACTATAACTTTAAATTTGCATAACAGTATGCGAARGACTATAAAAAGATTGGAGACATGTTCTGGGAAAGCTCAGAAGTTATCGTAAAATATTGATTATTATGTTTGGGCCTCAATGTGTATTTTAGAACTATATTGATCCTTTTTAAGCTAAACTAAACAGCACTTTGGCAGAAACAAAATGCTTAGTATTCATTTAAGAGGACTTCTTGCATAGAAGAAATAAAAAGCCAGTTACAAGATTAATATTTTRTTTCAGCTCTCCAATTTTTGTGAGGTTTTAAATAACAAAGTGTTTTGTATCTTTTTCAGGTAATGTAGTCACAAGATCCCTTCATTTACACTATTCTTTGGTAACAAACCTCTAGAAATTTCTTTTCTTTGCATGTTTTTGAAAACAAGCCCACAAACCAATAAATCCTCAAGCCTCCAACATTTTTTTTCTTTTAACAAAGATATAATTGTATTAATTCATTTACACCACATCCTGTCGTATAGGGTACTGTAAAATTTTATTACCTTCATCATCACCACAAGCCTGTGGGAATGGATCTCCGGGCACTTCACTGCGTGTTGTGGGATGCTGGGGACAAGCAGCTGGGCATTCTGCAGGAATTGTTATGGAGGTTTAAGGCATAATCCTAAGGCAGGGAAAGGCAGRGAGCAAGGCAGTTTGGGAAGGAACAGAAGTGGGACCAAGAGTTGTATCTTTATACAGTGGGACTGTATCTTTATACAGTTGTATAAAAGGTGCTGGTTGCACAGGTGTGGACTGCTGGTAAGCATGATGTGTGGCCATGTCTTGCACTTGATCAGCACAGTCTGCCTTGTTGTCTCATTGAATTCTGTAGCTATTTTTCTGGGAGAGCGACTGTAGTCTGTGTGCATGTGTGTGCACGCAGGTCTGAGTGCTGCAACTGGAGAGGAGCCAGGTTAAAGAGATCCGTATGCCTGGTGTGCCAGAGATGGGACGGATCAGAGCAGCTGTGCCTGGTGTGGAGGCAGCTGCATACGTGAAGGYAATGGCTAGTGAGCATCAGACCAGACTATTTGGTGAGTAGGGAAGAGGACTGGGAACCAGATATTGGTGTGGTCTGGGCTGGGCAATGGAAGGACCAGTGGGTCTGGGAACCGGYTACTGGAGGGACATCGGGTCTGAGTCAGGTATGGGAGGTGCTCTAAGTATAGGGGTTCATAGGTCTAAAGCAGCTATCAAAGGGACCCACTGAGAATTTGTGCCTGTGCTGTCAGCTGGGAGATTGGGAATGCAGGAGTGAGTTGCTACATAAACTGTGTGTCTTAGCCCAGTTAGCAGAGACATCCATCATGTGTAGGCCTGAAGAGCATCACTGAGAACTGTGAGTCTTGGAGTTCACCTGCCCTGTAGCCAGAAACGGGGAGACTGGAGATCCAGGGACAGCTATTGGATAGACTAAGTGCTTAAAACCAGAGAAAATTTAGAAATTCCCATCATGCCATAAGGAACTTCCATATCTTTGTGACTGGCACTGGTTTTATAAAAAGTATAGATAATAGAATGGCTTTATATTTTAATCCTTTTATCTAGAATTAGTATTCCAATGAAAAGGAAAATTATCCTCATTTATTTTCCAAGATATTGCATCCAAAATTTAATGTAGTTGTTGCTACTTGCTGAATACATTTTGGGCTTAAATCTATGTGTAATTTAATAATGACTTGCATTACTATTTGAGGAAGAGCTGAATTAATATCTTTGAAACTATAAAACAGGTCTGCTGCAAGTATCTGTAGAACTCCAGTTCTGCATCAAAAATTATTTACAGTGATAGTTATGTAGCACTCACATCTCACATCACTGTCATGAAATGTCACATTGCTAACTTCTCATTACTCACTTTGAAAATACTCTTCTGCATAGGACCAAATAGTTCTATATAACCTTTTTCCAGATGCACAAACTTACTTCATATCAAAATACAGTATCAAAATCTAACCACGTGAAAATCTAGTCAGGCTAAACATAGAAATGTAGAACTCACATTATAATAAGGTAATAAAATGAAAGAATATTCCTTCTGTGCACATACGATATGTGTAAAGTACTTAAAAATTTGGAAAATTTAAAAAGTTGAAGGTAGAATTATTTCAGGAAATGGAGGTCCTCTTTTGATGCTGAAAGCCTTAAATATAAGCTTCAAAGTAATTCAGGGTGAACAGCTCAGACCTAAACATATAGCTGTATAATGAATGACACTTTCAAATCACACAGAAAATTTACTGTGATAAATGTTCACATAAGCCTCAGGAGAATGATCACCGTTATATTTAAAGATAAAATCCACAATGCAAAAAAAGTTGATGGAAATAAAATGAAACCTCACTATAATGTAGAAATGTCAGCAAGCTATCCAGATTCCTGGCACAGACAAATTCTACAGTAAATTTTGAGACAAATCACTTAGGAAATTTAAAAGACATGAATAAGAAAATGTGAGAAGAACAGCAAATCCAACACTGCACATCTGAAATTGCTAAAGTAAATTTTGGATCCAAGATCTGCCATCAAKGAATGGCAAATTTTTAATGAATATTTAAAGAGTGTTCTATCCATTCAGAAATATCATCGCTAGTGAATAGAAGAGCTAAACTTCTGATTTGTGTATAACATATGTCCAAGTTTGCTAGGCATGACATATCAAAAGGAAAAAATTACAAAAAAATGGACCACATTCAATTGTTGTATAGATATTTGCCTAATTACTTTATAATAAATGTATGACATCTCATGATCTGAAGTACTGATGGAGGTGGTGTCAGAAATATTAAAAAGCATACTTGAATTCAGAAGTCTTGCTCAGATATAAAATATAAATGAAATTACAGACCACCATCTCAGACCATCACTGAGTAAATATGAATGGTTGTGAAATTTTGTAATTTGGCCTTTAACTCACTGTAACTCACCAAAACATCACATGTAACAGTCCCAAATGAGACAGTGATTAGATAAGATGAAATTTTTGCAATCACCAGGCAGTTTATCTATGTTTAAAAGAAATTTCTGTGTACAAAAGATACATGATTGAGAAACTTCCTCAGGTTAAGTGATTCAATTATGAAATGGGGACAGAGCTAAGGACAGGTGGTCTCTCCCTCTAGGCTTCCCGTATAAACATAGAAATGAACTGAGTATTTTTAAATTGTGAAACAGAAAAAAAGCTAAAGTAGTGACAGAGAGCACAGTGGCAGAATAGTACAGTGACTAAAATCCGTAAGATATTTCAAAAATCTGAGAGAGGAAATTAATTCAAAGACCATCAATGGACCATTAACTTGTGTTGTTAACGTGTGTTATATCATATATATTTCCTTGGTAAGACAGGGTGGTTAGAATGACTGGCTCTTTAAAAGACTGTGATTTTATGTTTTGACCTAATTGTTAGGTAAGTCCCCTCTTTTTTCTTCACAACGCCCTTGCTCCACAACATTTGTTAACCCATTTTTCTAATTGCATCACAAATCACAAGTACTGCACCTGAGATGACAGGGAACTGACTTGACTCAGGAGGGATCTTCACCATTGTTTGAAAGTTTTATGTTTACTTCTGTGGGAACATAGAGCGGCTAAAGATGAGAGCAACTGAAATCCAATCCTTTCACTTTAATGCAAATAATATGAAAGTCCCAGTCAACAACAACAAAAGGCAAAAATGATGAGTCTACATATGTATGAATTAAACATTGACCTACACTTCGCATCAATTTCTGGCTTTGAAATTAATTCATCTTGTGATCTCTGATAAATTATTCTATCTGTAAGATCCTCAATTTTGCTATATCTGAAAAGAGTAAAATGATAGAAGAAAGCTTATTTTAGAAATGAAGAACTCATGCAGCACATATATTTGTATCCGGAAGGATGGAGGTTTTTTTTTTTTTTTTTTTGCTGTACAGAAATGTAAGGACTAAGTACTAGTCTTGAGAATCATGATAAAAAATTTCCTTCTATGAAAGATTATGCATAATAGTTCCACCTGCACTACCGCTTCAGGTTCTGTCACATGAAACCAGATTTAAAATTGTGCTTCTTGTCAGGCAAAGCTGTTTCAAAGTGGAATGAATTGAGTCATTCATACTTAGTCTTCTCCCAAGTCATCTTTTACTTTGGATGAAACCTATTTTAGGCCTACCTAGCAAGTTATTGCTAAAAAAATGCAATACTGGGCTACATCTCTGACAGGCAACCTCAAAATCTGTATTTCATCCTGTATTTATTAAGCACTGTGCACTCAAACAGAAAAGTGTTAAGTTTCATTACAGGCAGAATAATACTTCAAAAATTCTTGTGGTAAACTTCATTCATGTGCTAAACAACCACAAGTTCATACTATTTTGACAGAAAGTTATATAAATTTTTTTTTAGTTATATTTTTTTCTGTAAAAAAAGTTTATTCTTTCATCTTTTCTGCGTCTAAAAAGTTTTAAAACCTATTTTGTTTATTTTTACAAATACTTATGAAAATATAGAGGGTAGGATAATGAAGTAAGGCAATTACAGAATAGTATTTGATATAAATAATGAAGAGCTATGAGATAACCATGCTTCTTAAACTATTAGAATGCACTGAGAGCTCCTCTATAGAAGATGATTTTATAGTCCAGACCAGTCTCCCTGTTGTTCAAACTATATAGTTCAAGTCTTAGGTAGCTGAAATAGCTCTGATCAATCACAAATACCAGTTTTAGAGCTTTTTCACCACTACAAAAGAGATACTCTAATTCATAAAGAATGATACATTCTTCTGCTTCAATATTTATTTTTAAAACACATACTAAGAAAGTATGCAGCAAATATGCCATGCATGAATCTTTTCTACTAAGCTTCAATGAGACATTTATGGATGATGTATTTGTGCTGACAAAGATGCACAAAGTCAGGTTTTCACAGATGTCAGCTGTTTTGAAGCTTGAACAAACAATTAACTGGGACTGTGCTGTAGGCTTCATCAGCTATTTGCAGTATGATAACAAAATACATCATTGAACACAGACAACATTATGGAGCTGTGTTCTGCTTGCAGGTTTACTTCATGCCTGTTTGGAAGCCTTATACTATTGTATAGACTTCACATAGACTTATACTATTGTATAGACTCACATATACTATTACAAGACTTCACATAGAAATTGTGGGCAAACATGGACCTATCAAAAGATGATTTGAGAGACATCAAAGAATAAAAAAAGCTTCATAGCAATGTGGAGGAACAAAATGGAAAAATCAAGGTGTTGCAATAGAATGAAAAGGGTAAAACGAGAATATTTAAAACTAGAATTTCAGAATCACAGTATACTTGATCCTGATGACTGTCTTGTCCAATCCCACYGTTTAAAGTAGGGTCACCTAGAGCAGGTTGCACAGGGCAGTGTCTAGTTGGGTTTTGAATATCCCCAATGACAAAAACTCCAGAAGTTGTCTGGGCTAATTGTTCTAGTGTTTGATTACCCTCACAGYGAAGAAGTATTTTCTTACATTTAAGTGGAATTTCCTGTATTTCAGTTTGTGTTCAGAGTCTCTTTTCCTTTCACTGGGCRTCATTGAGAAGAGTCTGCCTCTGTGTTCCCTTCTGCTTTCATAGGTATTTATACATATTAATGAGATTCCCTCCTGTGACTGCTCTTCTCCATGCTGAACACTGTGCCAGTGATCACAACCCTCTRAGCATAGCCATTCAGTTAGTTTTCATTCCATTTCACTGTCCACTTATCCAGCATGTACTTCATCAGCCTGTCTATGAGAATGAGAATGTAATGCAAGCATYGAAATCTTCGCTAAATTCAGGATAAGCAACAACCATTGCTCTTCCTCACCCATCATACTAAGCAATCACATTGGTTAAGTATGATTTCACTCACATAAATCCATGTCTCTTTCATATGTCTTTCATACGTTTGGTTTCCAACATCAGTTTCTCCACCAGTTTGCCAGGGACTGTGGTGAGTCTGATTGGCCTGTAGTCCCGTAGATCCTTCTTCTTGTACGTCTTGAAGACAGACACATTCTCTTTCTTCCCATCTTCAGGCATCTCTGCTGATGACCATGATCTTTCATGGTAATCAAGGGTGGCCTCACAAGGCCATTGGTTAGCTGAAGCCAAAATTCTTTAAAAAAATCATTAATGATTTGGAAGTTGGAACACAGTGCGCATTCAGCAGGTCTTCAAATGAAAAAAAAAAGCCTGGGAGGAGTGTCTGATGCACCAAATTGTTGCACTTCTCCAGACTGGAGAAATGAGTAGAGAAGAATCTCATTAAGTTTAGTAAAGGGAAAAGGCAAGTTATCGCCAAGAGAGAAGTAGCCCTATGCACTAGTACAGGCTGCTGGCTGGCTTGCAAGCAGAGTTGCAGAGAAAGACTTTGGGGTTCTCATGAACAACAAGATGAGCATGAGCCAGAGATGTGCCCTTTTAGCAAGCAAAAGCAACAACGTCCTGAACTGCATTAGGAAGAGTACTTCTTGAAGGTGAGTGAAGCGATCCTTCTTCTCTATTTGGAACAGAGGAGGCCACATCTGGATTAATATGTCCAGTTCTGGGCTCTCTAGTAAAAGAGAGACATGCAGCTACAGGAATCAGTCCACCAAAAGGSTTTTACTTGGACTAAAACTCACACTAAGGAACATGTTTTTTAAAAAAATGACAGTAATAATGGAAAATTTGATATTGTGAAATTACCAAACTGAGTATTTTTTCAAGAGAAGGGCATAACCTCATGCCTTAATCTCAAAGTGAACTCAAGATTTCTATATTCAAAATTACTGATGGATGAATTTATACTGACATGGACCCCAAAATTATAACTTCCTACTAACATCAAAAGTCTACTGAATATTGCAATATTTATATACCCCGGGAATATCCTTTCTAAGTCAAAGTTTTGAACTTTGCAAGAGATTTATATAGCAAAGTGAAGGAGGATTTCCATTGGTATTAATCCCTGAAGCCAAACAAACAAAAACAACATGATAAAAGGAGAAAAAAACACTTTAAAGGTATTCTAAAAATCACTACACAAAAAGTTAAAAGCAGTGCAGGCATAAATCTGAAAAATAACTAACAGACTCCTACAGAAGCATTAACAGATGGCATATGAACGAGTCAAAGATTCCCAAAACCATYTCATATAGTTATGAAAGCAAAGAAAATGTTTTAGGAGGTAATATTTGGATCAAGGGAACCTTTCAAAAGATGTACATCTTCCACTCACAGTGAGACAAATAGAAAAGTATAGATCAGAAGTGAGGCGCTGCTCTCAGAAAAAAATAGTTCATTATATCTCATCCATACAAAGGAAAAAAARRAAAAAAAMCAGCAATAAGGTGGCTAAGAAGACAAGGAGCTAGGAAGAGAAGAATATACCAAAGCCTGAAAAAAAATCAGTCTGATATTGAGACTGCTACATAATGATATAATTGAAATATCCACATCCAAGGTGAGATAAAATACTGCCAAGGGACTACAGTTAATATTTTCTTGAAATGATTTAAAGGTATTAGAGATGTAGTATAGGAAACTGTGTGTTGCTTTTTCCTTTTAACTTCAATCTTATTTCAGAGAAAACTTTTGTTACCTTTTCTGAAGGAAGACACACTGTAGGATTTAATCTGAAATTATGGTCCACAGCTGTTATTAGTTTGTCTTGGGACTTATCCTTAAGTAAAGCTGGTGAGTGTATAAAGGAAAAACGTTATTTGAGTATGAGTATATGAGTAACCCTTGAAAAACTGCTTGCAGTAGCTGGCTTCAACATTTTGTTTCACAGAATTTAGCTAAGAATGTTTATTTTTCTCTGTCCAAGTGATTTAGCTAAATTAACTAAATTAACTAAATATGATTTATGAATATACTGAACAGATCTTTCCAGAATACTGTTCATCTGACCYGGATATTTTTTTAGAATGAGAAGGTATTAAATTTAGGCAGACAAAGATCATCTGCTTTGTTTTTCTCCAATAAACATTCTTTGTTTTTTTCTCCACTGAAACATTTGGCAAACTTTAAAATCATTTCATATTCTTATGTGTGTGTTAGGGAGGTCGCTTCACTAGCAAAGCAAGARTTTTCACATGTAATCAACTGCCTTGTACACCTAAGCTTGAATAAGTTTGAATGAGCTGCTATCTAATTACAGCTAAGCTGACCAAGAGCATTTAAAAACAATGAGAAAACCTATATACCTCAACTCCTTATCTTTTACCAGATATTTTRACATGGTTATAGACCATAACAATTGTCTGCAACTTAATGTAGCACCGATGAATTAATCTGAAAATATATATATTCACATCTCTGTGGTGTTTGTACCTTATACAGAAGCCATAGTGTAAAAATGTACAGATAGAAGCACTAATCTGATGAACCAATCTTTGGAGAGAGCAGTAAATATGGAGGAGCTATAAATATGTATATGTATATTTGCACACTATGGCTCTTATGTAGGGTACCACCACCAGAGGGAACTACAGCCAGAGGTATGGTAGGTGCTGAAAAGCCTTTTAAGATAGAGTTTGATTGCTGCTTCCTCCTAGTGAGGTGAAGAATGCCTGTGACACTGCAAGAGTTTCACTGAGCTGTTGAAATGCAGTGGATGGTCCAAACAGAAGCAGTAGCCAAGGCTACTGAGGGAAGGAGAACAACATTGAAAAAACCTGGCTGCACTATATATCTTTCCTCCTCCTCTGCTCTATTGCTGCTCTCACCAAGGAGTGTGCCACTAGATCTGTGCTGGCCTGCTGTATTTTTTGCCTGTAAAGTTTTTTCCAAGAAGTGCTATCTGCAAAGTTGCTTTAGAAGCTCCCATGGCTAGGTAAATGGGGATCACATCCCTGTATTAACTTTACTCAGTATCATCAGCAAGGCAGAGAATAAATCTACCAGTCACTCCAAAATTTTCACATTATGAAACCTCATGGCCRGAAAAATAGGAAACCTTTTCTGAATACAAACACTTGAAAATTCATTAGAGAAATAACAAATAGTCACTATAATACAATTTTGATCAATGATAATAAAATTATTGTAATTTAAGGAGAAAGATAGTGAAGATTTCCTTTAAGGGAAATTATAGATGAAAAGGGACGTCTAATAGACATTTTATTTTGAAGACTCTGAGAACCAAAATAAGATAAAAACATTTAACATGTAAATAAGAAGTTTTTTGTGTATATATTTTTCTTCTTTTTTTTAATACAAATTGAATATATGTATTCTCTTAATATCAATAGATCATACTGTGAAAACCTATCCTTTATGACCTTTCTCTATGCATTATGATCATATCAGTTCTGATTCAAAACCAGCAGTGTTCCACATGGAGAAGTCCAGAAAAAGGAAGACAAAATCTGGGGAAAAATAAGACTGTGTCTTCAACCTTTCCATTTCATACCTTGAATTAGCTTAGTCATACACTAGCAAGCTCTTGAGAAAAGACTGTATGTAAAAGGATGCAATTAAAAACCAGATATGTTAAGACTGTGACAGAAAAGTGATAATTGCCACCACTCTGCTTTTCGGTAAACAAATTATGTTTTTTCATATAGACCTAGAGCATCTAGAACATCTATCTATCTCTCAGAATGACTTGTATTACTAAAGAAATTCATTTCTCTCCATTTTGCTATTTTGTCACTTWAAAAATTGATCACAGAAAAATAACCTCTATCTCCATGTTCCCGGACATTTATTGAGATTGATTTTTTAGAGGTATGTCAAAAGTTTTGAAATACAACATATTTTCTTGTAACTAAATAAGTGGATAAAGTTTGCCCATATCTGGTCCTTGAMGAGTTTTAACCCAGAAGTAATAGTATATCCTCCCATAACATAAGTATTTAAAAGGAAAAAATCAAAAGCATAATATTCAGTTGTCATGTTTTGATTGTCTTGATGAAATTGAACTCAATAAAATTTATATTCATCTACAATAGCACTGTCAACTCCTTTGTCTGCTGATGGCACTTATAAACACAAAGAATAACATTTTATTTTGTATGACTCTSAGTGGTGTCTAAAACAGAAGGAGTAGAATCATATGTTTTCTATAGAAATACAAAATGATGTTTCAAGATATCCCAGTATCTTGTTTCTGACCATTAACAGGATTGAATATTGAGAGAAAAAGTTAACAACCTCAGAGAGCAAATTCAATAATCTTCTGTTAAAGCAAGCATTTTCTCATCTTTCCAATGCAACATTTAGTTCTAAAGGTTAATTATTAATTTCATTAATTATTGCTTATAATTAATATTATCAAAATTTAAAAAATATTATATTATCAAATCAAATTAATATTATCAAAATTATTATTTATAATTAATATTATCAAAAGGTATAAATATAATGATTGAAGGTCATTTAAATCATATTGTTGAATATCTCTATCATAGTCTTTATTTTTATCATTCTTATAATTAATCTATTTTTTTCAGGTTTCTTTCATAGTGAAATCTTTTCACATCTCTAAAATTTCTTACCATCTGTTCYATTTCTGCTACATATATTACATATATCACAGAATCACAGAATATTCAAGGTTGGAAGGGACCTCTAGAGATCATCTAGTCCAACCTTCCTGCTCAAGCAGGCACACCTAGAGCATGTGGCACAGGGTGACATCCAGGTGGGTTTTGAAGACCTCCAGAGAAGGAGACTCCACAACCTCCCTGGGCAGCCTGTTCCACTGCTCTGTCACCCTCACAGKAAAGAAGTTSCTCCTCACCTGGAGAYGAAACTTCCTGTGCTCCAGCTTWTGGCCATTACCCCTCGTCCTGTCGCTGGCCACCAGTAAAAAACAGCYTGTCCCYTTCCTCCCTGCATTCTCCCTTCCTGAACTTAYMCACATTAATCAGATCCCCTCTCAGCCTTCTCTTCTCCAGAGAAAACAGGCCCAGCTCACTCAGCCTCTCCTCGTACGGGAGATGTTCCATTCCCTTAATCATCTTWGTTGCTCTTCTCTGGACCCTCTTGAGAAGCTCCACGTCCCTCTTATACTGGGGAGCACACAATACTCCAGGTGCGGCCTCACCAGAGCTGAGTAGAGGGGCAGAATCACCTCCCTYGACCTGCTGGCAACACTCCTCCTGATGCAGGCCAGGATCCCATTGGTCTTCTTGGCCATGACAGCACTGCTGACTCATGGTTAACTTRGTGTCAACCAGGACTCCCAGGTCCCTCTCCGTGGAGGTGCTTTCCAGCAGGTCGAGCCCTAATCTGTACTGGTGGCTGGTGTTATTCCTCCCCAGGTGCAGGACCCTGCACTTGTCCTTGTTGAACCCCATGAGGTTCCTCTCTGCCCATRTATGTAGCATATATGTAATATACATACATATATAGAAGGTTGAGCAGAACTTAGCAACCAGCACTCCAAGTAATGGAAAATCATTGTTATAGTAATCTCATCAAATTCTTACTGATTTCTTCTTTTACTGACATTTCTTCTAACATAATACTTCAAGTATATATGTTGAACTATATTAATTCTGCACTCATACAATATTTTGGAGGAAGTACACTTCTAAGACCAGCAGGAAGATCACATTCTTCAGTTGTATCCTTTTATGTTATTTACTGTGCTGAGGTTTCATACCATGTTTTATTTTCTGTTAAACTTGTATTTCTTTTTTGAGGGGTTGAATGCTGCCATCACACATAAGTTTGTATTTTTATCTGACCTCAGAATTTGATTCTAACAGTAGTTTGTAAAGAAGTTGAGCTGCCYTGTATTTATGTCCAAAATAATAACTACATTTCTTTTCATCATTCTATTACTCAGATGATTTCTATCACGACTTTATAACTCTCTAGAGAGTATTCTCTGCAGGCCGATAGGCAGCAGAATTTACTTTCTCTAACAGTAGCATAGACTTACAATCCCTTGGCATTTTTTTAAGATTTCAAATACAATCAGCATTATAATTTTTTTCACGGGCTACTACCTACTTTGTGATAGCTTGACTTGTTTTTAAATATATATCTCCTCTCCTCTCCTCTCCTCTCCTCTCCTCTCCTCTCCTCTCCTTTCTTTTTAGCAATTTAAGGCTTCTGATGGGCTATATGACCTTTATTCTCAGAGCTGGATTACAACTATGATATCCTATCATATCTCTAAAATAGATGTCTCTTCACTTTTTTTTATGTTATAATTCTTTTCTCCTCTCTCTGTCACACTTATTCTACCTGCCACTTCTTGGGTCTCTGATGTCAACTTTTGGTAAATCCTACTGTGCACTGCTAGAAATCTAGATACCTTTGAAAATCTAACCTCAGGCATATTTGACAATAGGATGTAGGAGGATATGGGACTTAGATATTTTATTCTAATATTATATGAAGCCAGCTGTCCTGCTAAAACTAGTTATTGTAGAACATTTTTTAAAAATACCTTCTTGCTAATTTGCCTCTTTTTCCTCATGCTTCTCCTGGTTCCTTGATCACAGTGTAAGCTCCCATATTTAAAGTAGGGAAATAGCAGGAAAAAGTGTTCTGAGTGAAAGTCAGAACTGAACTGAGAATTTAAAGTGCAAGAGTGTCTGAGTGGCAGTAGAAAAATGTCATCACAAACTGGTAGAAAAGTAGCCCATGTGCAGCTTTCTTTTATACATTTGCTGTTTCTTCTTAGGCTTTATGAATCTACAATAAATATTAAGGATTTTCTACCCTTGGGTGACTAGAGTATGCATAGGCCATAAAATGGTACACAGTTCATTGCTGCTGCCTAAACTGACACAGCATTAGTCTGAATATACCAGACCTTTGCATAGTGTGATTCATTTAGGGTTCAAGACCATAAGAAATGATTAGAGATCATCTGCTCTGACCTTCTGCATGTCAAAAGCCATTATTATCTTATAAAGTAGCCCACATCAAGAGGAAAAAAAAAAAAAGAAAAGAAAAGAAGTAAAAAGTAAAGGAAGAAAAGGAAAATGCAACACTTTTCTTGTTTCTTTGTTCTGAGTGTATATATTCTAATTTTTTAATTTGAATGTCTAACTTCCAGCTAATGGGTTTTGTCATATTTCCTTTCTAGCTTCAGTGTAGTTTTTCACAACTATGGTATATTATTATTGTGAGGAAAGCAGCTGTCACTATTGTTTTCTGATAGCTGGACAGATAGAAATCTTTCAGGAATTCTTGCTGTGAGCTATTTTTCACTAGCTCTTGAATGATTACCATGACTTTTTGCAATTTCTTCAGTTTTTAACCTTCTCTAAAAAAWTTTGACATCATAGGAGAAACTACAAAGCATGCAACAGCATGCAAATATATCCTAACTCTGTGCYATGTGCTCTGGGTGTCCCTGCTTCAGCAGGGGGGTTGAACTAGATGATCTCTAGAGGTCCCTTCCAACCTCAACTATTCTGTGATATCTGTCTCCCACTTGTATGTCTCCATACAGATATACAGATATTCCTGCAACCCAGAAATAAAAGTAACTCCAAAGAGCTCCTTTCTGAAGGAGAAAAACAGGAAGACAGAATGATCTTTGCTGCTTATAGAATACCTAAAGCCCATGAGCAATTTATTTCCCTTGTTCCATTTCTCTGAGGATGAGGAGACTCTATTTCTGTCATTTTCCTATTTGCAACAAGAAATTCAAGAACACTCATAGTCAGCTAGAATGTTCCTTAAAAAATTAATGCTCTCTTAAAGTACACCAAAAGCTTAAATTGAAATTCAAGGGGCAAGGAAGATCAAAAGTCAATTTCATTCAGTTTGACTAATAACTATTCAGTATAATTTGATTAGACTTCAGGAGTGTGAAGCATCATGTCATTGTACTGTACATTAAAAGGCAACCACTGAACATATAAAGATTTTTATTTCTCTTAAATCTTGCAATCATTTGATGCCCTGATAAATTTGTAGAATAGTTTTAAAATAAATATATCTAATTGCTTTTCTGAAAGATTCTGTCTATGAGCACTGAAGGAACCAAAGCTTTATATTTGCATCCATCTTAACAATTCTTCATTCAGTATTTGAAGGCAAACTAATTAATCTAGACTTTTCTAGCTTCTCTAGGTTTCTAAAATACRAATGCAAAGAAATGACCTACAGAGTTTTGAAATGAAAGAAATGACCTTTACCATTTTTTTCTGACTGCGTGGTTCATTCTTGTCATGTGCAATATTAAATAAGCCCTTGAGACCTAATGGAGAAGTACATCAGAACCATATGAAAATAAAGCCACAGACTTTGGGCACTGAACAGCAAAATCATTGCTGGTGTTACTGTACTCTGTGGAGTTACTGTGGGAATGAGCTGAACAGATGAATAATATTTCAATATAGTGTAGTGTAGCTCAGGTGAACCATCATAAATTACTAATGAGACAACAAGGAGTTAAAATAATTTCAGATTTCACTAATAAAACAAGAATTATTTTGTARCTGTGGTAATATGCCACTGCCTGCATCATTTCCTCACCTGTGCTTTGATTCTATTCCAAAATTATCACTAAAAAGTACATTTGCAGAACTACATCTTTTACAAAGCATATGGAGTGAAGTAATTTATTATCAGGTGTTAAAAGTCATCTTATTTCCCAGTTAAGAAATGAAAACCTATAAATAAAAGAACTGTGGAATGGCTATGGTTGGAAGGGTCCTTTAAAAATAATCTAATCCATTGTCCTTCCTCAAGCACATTGTGTAGGACTTTGTACAATGAGGAGTACAAAATACTCCTCCTCTATATGAGGAGAGTTTTGAATATCTCCAAGGATGGAAACTCCACAGACTCTGTGGGCTCTCTCTCCAATGTTCTGTCTCTCTCACAGTAACAACGTTTTTTTTTATGCACCTTGTTCTGGTCAAATTAAGATAGGATGATGTTACTTGATGGTGATACTAGCACTGCATGGAATTTCGTATTTTGTTTTGTTATGGCACAACAAATGACACAGTTATTTTTTCCTTACTTGTTGGATTTACTTATATATTTGAAAAGTAATCCATCTGCTTACATATGCATGCTACATATGAATRTTACTGAGAAAAGAAACACAACTTTTCTGTGATGTTGGCCATCCAAATTCCATTGAGGGAATGTATTTAGGGAACACTTGTTAAGGTGTATGTTCTGAAATCTGACATCATTTTTACTATAATCAGTTACTGCATCATTTTGTTACATAATACACATTTAAAAAGCTTTATTATTTAGAGTGAAAATTTCTCTCATTTTACTCATTTGACTAATCCTGATGGGCCTAATGGGACTAATCCTAATGCAGAAAGATTAAAGGCAAGAAGAACTACCTCCTTTAGCAATTAGCATGAGCAGAAAAACAATTTTTTTTCTGATATGGGGTTTTATGGGTTCTATCCCCTCCTTCATAAACAGCTGAAGGAGGGGATAGAACTTCTGTGACGTCCTCAGAAAGTCCTAAATGTTATACATGCCTGAGCAGAGAGGATGTCAAAATGATAGTTGCCATGAATTTAGTCAGGAGTGCACAAATTGTAAATTATGCATCAGTTTATTCTGCTCTCTGAACATAATTGGAAATAAATGTCATTTAGGGAGATCTTCTAGATGCAAAATATAGACTTGAAAAGATCTATTGTGAGAAGATGTGTCTTTTCTGCCTTCTGATATTTATTTGCAAACTTCTTTGCTTCACCCTACCTCCCTCATCCCCAAATTAATAAGCTCAGTTCATTAAAAGAGAATCTGATTTCTTTAGAAGCTACATTCTTCGCCCTAGAAACAAATACAAGATCTAAAAAGTCTCCACTCTTGTCCTTCTTTCCCTTCCACCTTCATAATTAGAATCATAACATATGATAGAAGACGTATCATAAATTGCAACAGGAAACAGTTCAGAAGGGTCACATCACATTTGTTAGATCTTGGACATGTTTTGCTGTATTAGCTTTTATAATTACTAACTCTGAYGCATACTATTATAATGAAAGAGGCAATGAAAAACAGTGCTTCTTCAGAAGTGTACCCAACAGAGTATATCATGCTCTTTGAGCATTATCCAAAAATTTATTGAAATAGAAATAATAATAAGAAAAAATCTCATAATCATGTCTGGACAATGTTTAAGTAAAATTTATTGCCAGGGAAATGCTATTTAAACAAAAAAGTCAACCAGTAGTGACTGTCATCTTTTTTTCATGATAGATTGCGAACAGATCAATAAGTTGCGTCTTGGTTGTAACTGGATTTGACCTTGCGTTCTTTAGACATTGTTCATTTGGTTCACTCACTGAGTCTTAGCTGTTATTTACATATGACATACATTTTGTTTTTTAAGTTTTAAAACACAGAAATATTGAAATTAAGCTTAATTTGTATCTGAGTTTGGTTTAAGATTTTTTGATAAATGTCTTCTCATAAAAAGGATGTTAGATAAGATGACCTATAGAACCTTCTCCTAATAATTTCTTTGACATCGGTGTGGAAGATTTGCTAGAAAAGGGAGAGCTTAGAGAACAACTAGGGTTTAACAAACGTTTGGCATTACAGAAGCTTGTTTGAGGTGAAGCACAGTTTCCACTTGGTATGCAGGGACTCTTTTCCTCCATGGTTCCCTGGGCAGCACAATCTGCCYTCCCTGCAGCAGCAAAGAGGARAAACGTAGGGTGGAGTGGAGTGAAGACGCCATGGCCAAACTCTGTTGTACTCCCTGTGCTGGGCCGCTGATAAGCCACACAGCAGAGAAAGCCACCCAAAGAGAAATATAAGATATCCGGTGCTGAGCCGGATAAGGTAACAAATCATTCCTTTTGGATGAACTTTGATKGAACTTTGCTCATTATAAGCTCATTTTAATGCCAAAACACACACACACTCCAAAAGTTACCCACCTCTGAGGTATGACCACTCCTCACTGAGCATATGCTCTAAATTTTCCATTGACTAGACCTTTAAATGAAAGCAAGGGACTTTTTCACYAATCAATAGCAAAAGTAAGTATGACTACAGTCATTCAAGATCCACCTAAATGTTAAAAAATGTATGAAAGGTGAGCTAAGGAGTGTAGAAGCAGGAGGGAAGACTCCATTGCAATTTCTGGGGTGGGTTGATGGACCAATCCCCCTTTCCTCCCCTCGGGCTGGGACGCCRACTGAGGAGACTTCTTGGGAATGAGAGCCCTCTCTCAGCGTCTTGGGTGAGTGATGATTGCACATTTGTACATGAGAGCTAGCTAAAAATCCCATGTTGTAGTAGAAAATTTCCTGTACTGACATTGAAACCTGCTTTGTAAATTTTGTATTTGAATAAATCATGCTATTTGTGAACTGGAATTGTTGTTTTGAAGGTGATCAGACCTACAGTCAACWGAGTGTTCATGAATCCAATACTGCCAGAGTTGGGCCTATAGCTACCACTGTATTTGATATCTTCCCCCACCGACTTTCAAACTGCAACAATTGGCAAACTGAATATCAATTTTAAATACTCTGAATTACACTGAATAAGAAAGATTTTCAGTGTAAATTGTGTGGTATTTCTTGCTTGAGACTAAATATAAACAGGCAAAATTTAAAGAAGTAAATGTGCAAAAGAACCTGCAAAACAAATGGAGAAAACAATATGAGAGTTGTGTACACTACTCTTGTTATAACTACGGCTATTCTGGAAAAAAAAAATGTTAAAACTAATGTATTGATGTACGACTTAAAAATAGCCACCATTCCAYTTACGTGAAGAAAGTTAAAGTAATAAACCTCCAAACTCCAAAAAGGTCTTCATCTTCTTTATTTACTGACAAGCAGCATGGATTCTTTCTGGTTTATAGCTGAAGCATTAAGGATACTTAACAGCTTCTTTTGGTTTAATAAATAGTTGATTTAAATCATAATAGAAATCCTCTTCATTTGTATGTGCAGAGATTTTACAGTGTGATTTATTAAGAAATAATATTACAGAAATCCCTCCTTTGCATTTTTTTTCACTCTCCCCAAACAAAATCTATTCAGCAAGTAAACCCGAGTTCAGTCTTTCTTTTAACTTTCAACTGATTTTAAAAATTAGTTCCAGGCTTAGTCATTTCATTTTGCTTGTCGCTTTAAACACAGGGGTAACAGCGGTGTGTATTCCACAGTAAATTATGCAAGTTCTCCTTAACCAAGACTTAGGAAAAACTTTGGTTCATGATTTCATCCTCACCTTTGCCTCATATCAAAGAAGATACCACATTTTTTTTTATCTAYAGCATTACAGAATGTGAAAATATAAGCAAATTTGTGTGTCTGTGTAGGCTCTGCATRCACAATACCTTTCCATTTGATGAACTCTTTCATTTAGTTCTAGAAGCTTTCCAATGGACATACCAAACACATGTTAGTCTTCAAAACAGAAACTAATATTTTTTGGACTCAGGTGGAAAATTGTTCACTTCTGTAAAAATGCTATGAAATTGCACTAAATTGATTCACTCTTGAATTACACAGAGGGCAGGAAAGAGTCTCTTGAACTAAAGAAAACAACATCTTTCACGTTAAATATGGGTCTACATTTGAGATTTCCCCTTTAATGTTTTATATACGCTTTACAACATTTATTTAGAAATCAATACTTTTTTTTTTGCACTTTGTAATGACTTTGGATCCTGAGAAGCAAAACATGTCATGTGTAATAAATATATATTTAAAATATAACTTCTTGATCTTTAAATTCATTTCTCCTTTGTCCACCTTTCTGGTTGAATGCTTGCAAATGTCTACTTGTAGATGGTATTAATATGCTAATGCAAACCTGTTTCTTTAAAGAAAATAGTCATAAAAATCATTAACTCCTTTTGAGGTAAGAAACAAAACCTCAACAGGCATTCTAATTAATATTCAAGTACGGATGACTTGATAGAGGTGCTTTATAAATTATAACAAAACTGACACTGTGAGAAGATTAAAAGAAATCAGCCACTAAATAATGAAGGTTAGGTCATGGATAACAAAGTTACTTTAAGAGTTTAAAACAAAAAGGAAAATAGAAAAAGAGAGAGTAGTGCAAGTCCTTCTCACTATTTAACTTCAGATATTCATAAAATCTAAAGCTAGAAGGGACTATTCAGTCATCTAATTTATCCTGTATGTCAAAATTCATTAAATTTCATTCACTTATCTCAGTGTTCACCCACTAATTTGTGAACTTCCGACAGGTCTTCAGTTTGGGAGTTTTGACTATGGTTAGGAAACTACTAACATGGTGCCTCAGACTCCACTTCTGTCTCTGCATACACTATATATCATAAAAGATTAGTGTTCTAGTTTGAAAAGTGAGGGCTCCAATCCTGGCACAAGAAAYCAAGTGTGTGTTGTGTTCCCCCAAATATGCCTGCCTCAACAACCACTGTTCCTTTTCATTTATCCCCACTGTATATTGCTCAGTAGTAGAGATCCCGAAAAACAAAGAAGCATCTACCTCTAAAAACAGTAGCTTTTCTTTGCACTAAAAATAAATGGCCACATTATTGAGTGGCCCTTCACCTCTGCAGAAAATAAAGYGTGACTTCTCCAGTTAGTATTTTAGATGGGTCTAGCCTGGGACCATAAGAATGAGATGGAAATAAATTAATTTCCTAAGAAAAGGTAATTAAGAATTAATTGCAGAATTTCAGAATTACATCCTGAAAGCTGAGACCTGGCTCATCAGGATGAAAAAAAAACCTGTTGTCGTGGGAATAAAAGAGTGGGTTTTTTTTGTTGTTGTTAAGTCCATGTGCTTTGCAGACCTGGAAGCACTCCTTCATGGCTATTTGCATGGTCCTTGACTGTCAAAGTGATCAAAAAATACTAATGAAAATAACTGAGTCACATTTGCCAAGACAAGACACTACTCATTGTCTTTATTTTTACAGTCACAAAGACAAACTGGTAATAGGTCCATCCGATCAAATGTTAGAGGGAAGTTAGCTTTCTTGTTACATATGAATTTGCCCACTYGCCACACACTCAGCTTCTTTGATGCATCTCCGTGATCATCTTCTCTCTTTCCTTTACTCTCTGCTTCTTTCTTCCTTTATTTTCCTTGACATCCTTTCCAGACTTTCCTATTTTCCTTTTCCACTCATGTTCCATACTTTTTTTTTTCCTTCCTTGCTGTCCTTTCAAAGTTTTCCTTTTCTTGCTCTTTTATTCTTGCTTCTTTTCTGCATTCTTCTTTTTCTTCTTTGCTCTGAGGCTTAAGCTCTTTGCACRCATATGCTACTCACTGGTTGGGACTGCACTTATGCAGCTGATCAGTACCACAGTCTCAGGGAGGAGACTACATGTGTGAGGGTCTTTCTTCCATATTTTCTTCTTCCTTTTGATTTATTTTGTGCTTTTCTCTTTTCTATTTCTTTTACTCTGATTATTTTTTTCTTCCCTGCCATGCCTTCCAGGTGTCCCTTTCCTTACTTTTCCATTCCTTTTCTTTTCTATCTCTTGTTTTCCTATTTTTCATTGTTTTTCTTTCCTTGCTTTCACACTGTATTTCACTCTGCTTGCTCCTCCTTTTTTCTTTCTGTCTTTTTTTTCTCTTTCTCACTTTGCTTTCTCTTTGCTATTCTTTCTTTTCACCTCTTTCAGGTTCCTGATGCTTTTCCTCCTGTTTGCATACTTGGTGCTTCTTTGTCTTCCCTCAATGTTGGTATCCTTGATGATACCTTTCCATGGTATCATTTCCATTCTTTCTTTCCTATATGTCTCCTCTTTTCCTTATTTTTTTTCTTTTCACTTTCTACTTTCCACATTTCTTTCTTCTTCCTTCTTCTTCCCTCCATTTTTATTCTCAATTTCTTCTCATTAAGTCTCTCCTTCCTTCCTTCCTTCCTTCCTTCCTTCCTTCCTTCCTTCCTTCCTTCCTTCCTTCCTTCCTTCCTTCCTTCCTTCCTTCCTTCCTTCCTTCC